>NC_081535.1:29883628-29908858 GCF_030273125.1 Centropristis striata
ATAAAGTGAATATTTGGATGGAAGAACAACACTGAATTAAAATGTTTTTATAAACTTTTACTGATACGTACATACAGATATGGTAAGCTGGCAGAAAGATGAATAATAATATTAATAATAATAATAATAATAATAAAAGTTGTGTGGTGTTCGTACCTCACACTGCAGCACAAACTGCTTCCCTCCTTTGATGCGCAGCAGGATGCACTTCTTGTCTTTAATCTGCGTCTCTTCCACCGTCACGATCTGCTCCATCGTCAGCAGGTTTTGCTGGGAAGAAAAATCGACCAATCAAACATCAGCAAAAGGTGATTTTAGATCTCTGTCGCTAGGCAGAAAGCAGGAGAGGGTTTGCGTCTCATTAATTCAGAGCTCTACTGTTTAAACAGAGGGAAAATGGATTTAATGTGTGGATTAAAGGCCTCAAAAATCAAATGAAATCACTTTTCTACCAGAAGCTGCTCAGGAGTTTAAACTGTATGGAAAATCTTTTAAACCTTTATTTAAAAACTATGGAAACCACTGATGTTGTGTAGTTTTCAACTACTGGCTCCATATATGGCTTATTTATTCATTTATTTGTAACATTTAAACTTTATTAAATGTGAAAATGTTTGAGTGTTCTCATTAATCATTGTTTTTTTGTTTTCTTTTATGTAGTTGTTTATGGTGGGTTTTTTTAAAGATCATTTGTGTTTTATTTTAATATTTTATGTATTTTTACAGTTTTTTTCTTTTTTATTGTTTATGGGTTTTTTATTATTATTTTCATTTATATTGTGCAATTTTATTAATTAAACTATTTATTTATTCATTTATTGTATCTCACAATTTCTGTCACAAATAATTTTCTTTATAGGTAGATGTAAGTGTTTATGGAATCGACTGGACATGTGATTTATTGCATATTATATTACTTAAAATTACAAAAAAAAAGACATTGAACAAACAAAACTGACAGTTACTGCAGAGCTCTACAGGTCACACTTTAGAGACTTGAAATCAAATTCAACAGTTTTCAGTTGTGACTCCTGTGAATTTTCCTTTAATGTTTCTGTTGTTTTTTAAAAGGTTTTAAAGGGTTTGGAGCCAACAAAACAAACTAATAACAAACTGATCAAGGTGGCGTTTTTATCGATGGAGTCTGGAGGATTTAAGGAGAGCAGAGATGAATATCTGGGCTTCAGTGTCCTGCAACATCTGGAGCGAGTCAGAGATAAGATCACATGATCCTGCTGCAGGTCTAAAAGGAGTTTCAGCAATGTCTAAAGATTATTATAACGCTTCAGTAACATGGGAAACTCTGGTACTCGTTCAGTGACATACTGCTACATCATGGGGGAAGGAATATATACATGTTCCGGCTCAAAGTGTTTGTTTTGCTGTGTTAAATCGTCTGTCGAGGCCTTAAAAAGCATAAAATTTGATTTGAAAAAGTGTGCTGCAGCAGCTCAGCTTGGAACAATAAAAAGTAATCAGTCATCAATAATAATAATAATAATAATAATAAAATACTTAACTTTTGTACATTTCTGCTTCTTTATTTTTTAAATTTTATTTGTATAATATTAATAATAATAAAGTGCTTTTTTTGTTGATTTCCTTTTTTCTTTACACATTTTTTATTGCTATTTTTAACAATTAAATTCTTAACTTTTGTCAATGTTTGCTTTGTAATTTATTATTTTCTTTGTGTAATAAAAAAAAAAATAATACCTATTATTTATTAAATTTATTTTGCATAATAATACAATTATTCACTTTTGTAAATGCCTGCTTCTTAATGTTGTATTTATTCTTTTATTTTATTTGAATAATAATAAAATGCTTCACTTTTGTACATGTCTGCTTCTTAATTTTTTATTAATTATTTTATTTTATTTGTATAATATTAATTATAATAAAATACATTTCTGTTTCTCTACTTTTTATTTATTATAATTTATCATTATTATTATTATTATTATAACAATAATAATTATAATTTAATGCTTTGTTTCTATAAATGTCTATTTTTTTTATTAATATTTTATTTTATTTGTATAATAATAATAAAAATTATAAAATGCTTCCCTATTGTAAATGTCTCCTTTTTTTTTTTACTTTTTAATATTTTTTAAAATGCAATAATTACTGTGAGGTATCATCATGGGGGAAGGAATATTACAACATAAAGCTCCGGCTCAAAGTGTTTGTTTTGCTGTGTTAAATCGCCTGTCGAGGCCTTAAAAAGCGTAAAATTTGATTTGAGAAAGTGTTTAGCGGCAGCAGCTCAGCCTGGAACAATAAAAAGTAATCAGGCGGCTCTGGGAGCCTCAGCCTGGATATTTATTATCAGGCCTCTACATAAAAGAACTGCACCTCGCTGGTAAAAAAAACACTGTTAACCCTTTGAACCAAGACAACGTCTCACTCCCGTTATTTACAGGCTGTCAGCTGAGTTACTGCAAACTAAAGCCGACTACTGAGACAGAAGCAGGGAGGAGGACTAACAACGGCTGGACACAGACAGAGGGACGCTGAGGACACAGCAGGGACCTTTGAGTCAACACTCACCCCGTCTCTCTGCTTTTTAAAATGTTTTAGCCACTTCTCCTTCAGGACAGACAGACAGACAGACAGACAGGTAAAGAGACAGGTAGACAGACAGACAAGTAAAGAGACAAGTAGAGAGACAAGTACAGAGATAGACAGACAGGTAGAGAAACAGACGGATGGACAGACAGACAGACAGAGAGGTAAAGAGACAGACAGACAGAGAGGTAGAGAGGTAAAGAGACAGACAGACAGACAGACAGACAGAGAGGTAGAGAGGTAACGAGACAGACAGACAGACAGACAGACAGACAGAATGGTAAAGAGACAGACAGACAGAGAGGTAAAGAGACAGACAGACAGAATGGTAAAGAGACAGACAGACAGAGAGGTAAAGAGACAGACAGACAGACAGACAGACAGACAGAATGGTAAAGAGACAGACAGACAGACAGAGAGGTAAAGAGACAGACAGACAGACAGACAGACAGAGAGGTAAAGAGAGGTAAAGAGACAGACAGACAGAGAGGTAAAGAGACAGAGAGGTAAAGAGACAGAGAGGTAAAGAGACAGGTAGAGAGACAGACAGACAGACAGACAGAGAGGTAAAGAGACAGACAGACAGAGAGGTAAAGAGACAGAGAGGTAAAGAGACAGGTAGAGAGACAGACAGACAGACAGACAGAGAGGTAAAGAGACAGAGAGGTAAAGAGACAGACAGACAGACAGACAGAGAGGTAAAGAGACAGAGAGGTAAAGAGACAGACAGACAGACAGACAGACAGACAGAGAGGTAAAGAGACAGGTAGAGAGACAGACAGACAGACAGAGAGGTAAAGAGACAGGTAGAGAGACAGACAGACAGACAGAGAGGTAAAGAGACAGGTAGAGAGACAGACAGACAGACAGACAGAGAGGTAAAGAGACAGGTAGAGAGACAGACAGACAGACAGAGAGGTAAAGAGACAGGTAGAGAGACAGACAGACAGACAGGCATGTAGAGAGACAGGTAGATAGACAGGCAGGTAGAGAGACAGACAGACATGGTAGTGATGTAATGTGTCCTGTGTGTGAGGTGACTGACCCGTGACTCCCCCTCTCCTCTCCACTCCACCCGGTTGGGGAACAGGTAGAAGTATCTGCGCTGCCACTGTGTGAGGAACGGGTTCCCCAGCTTCAGCATGTAGCCGTGCATGATGCAGTCCTTCCCAAAGGCATAGTCTGCACACACACACACACACACACACACACACACACACACACACACACACACACACACACACACACACACACACACACACACACACACACACACACACACACACACACAGACACACACACACACACAGACACACACACAGACACAGACAGACAGATAGAGAGACAGTTAGGTCATGCTGCAGGGCTTACGTGTTAATAATGTAAAACAATGTGATTGTTTGAATGTATTTATTATCTTTACCCTCCTCGTGTCCCAGCTGCTTGTTCTTGGCCCTCTTGCGAGCCTCGTTCTTGTCCGTGTCCGAGTTGACCGCCTCGTAGACCGTCTCCGCCACCTCCTGCTGCCAGCGCTCCGAGATGACCAGCGGGAAGTTCTTGTACAGCTCCTGGTCACTGTCCAGCAACTGAAGCACACGGACACACACAGACAGGGAGAGAGACAGGGAAAAGGACGGTAAGTTACAATTTTATACAGGACCTGAAAATCTGAAGAAAAATATTTGAAAAAAATTGAAATAATAATAAAATGTTTCCCCTTTGTTATTTATTATTTTCTTTGTCTAAAATAATAATGCCTTTTATTTGTTTATTCATTTTTGTAGAATAAAATTCATCACTTTTGTACATTTTTGCTACTTTATTTTTTAATAAATCATTTTTATTTTATTTGTATAATATTAATAATAATAATAATAATAATAATAATAATAATAATAATAAAATGCTTTAGAAACGTCTGCTTCTTTACATTTATTATTCACATTTTTGTATAATATTAATACAAAAAACAACAATAATAATAATTTGTTTCTATAAATGTCTAATTTTTTCTTTATTCTTTTATTTCATTTGTATAATAATAATTATAAAATGCTCACTTTTTGTAAATGTCTCCTTTTTTACTTTATTATAATCTTAATTTTTTACAATAATTATGACAATAATAATGATAAAATGCTCTGTTTTTTAAACGGCTCTTCTTTATTTTATTTATTTGTTCTTTAATTTGCATATACTAAGTATAAGAATAACAATAATAACAATAGTGAAGTCTTTATAAGAAATAAGAAATGTCTTTTTTGAGAATCAGATATATTTATATATATATATATTTATATATATATATATCAATTCATATAATTTAAGTTTATTTATTACAAATATATTTTTATTATTTTTATTTTTATTTATTTTTTAAATTTTCAATTAAAAGAGCACACATGTACTAAAGTCTGTGCAAAAATATATATTTTTTTAATTTGCAAGGTTTTTTTTGTCAGAGACCTTCTGGTTTTTACTTCAGGCTTGAACTTTTTTTCTTTAATATATACTCTTTATGATCAACAGAATCTGACATATCTTTAATAGTACTTTTATTAAAAATGTAAAAATGTCATATTAAAGAATTTACAGCTCACAAAAAAATCAGTTGCCAGCTTAATAGGAAATAAACAATAAACAAATATTTTACGCAGGTTCTATTGTTCATTTGATGAGAGAGCGTCTTCACTGCAGTAACGGTTCCTGTGTTCATGGTGGATTAACGCCGAGGAGCCGCAGCGCCACGTTATTATCACTGTGTGTTAATGACCAGCGCCGGCTGGGGAAATGTAAACAAACTCTTTCTGTCTTTTATTTTCTGCACCGCAGGAAGAATAAGTGGAGCTGCAGCCACATTAACGCTAATGGAGGAGGAGCAGAGCTGATATATGTTGCTGTGAGCATCTGAGTATCATGGTGAAGCTGCAGTAGGGCTGGGCGATATGGCCCTAAAAGAATATCACGATATTTCAGGCTATTTTTGCGATAACGATATTCTTTACAATATTACCAAATACTTAAAAAGATATAGAAAATATGTTTTTTTTAGTCTGTATAAATAAATAAAAATCTAAAATGTAGTGTGAAGTGCAAATCTCAACAGTTGCCAAATACAAAAAAATGTACTCTTGACTCTAGAGTATGAGAAAATAATAAAAATAACCATTTAGGGGTTCCGGGGGCATATTTTAATGACCTTTTGTAAGGGGGAATAAAGGTTCTTGTATGTTTTATTTAAGGCATCTTATTTTGACAGTCTTCTTGTAAGTTCTGTGGTGGATTCTGTCAACACACTGTGCTCTTATTTTGAAAGCTGCATGTGTTTAGCGACAGGGAGTAAGTAGCTTTTTGTGATTAAAACAACTTTAACCACTACATCAAGAAGTAGGAATGTTGCCAATATCATGATATGCATTTTTTTTAACCATAAAAAAAATATACCAATATTATTGTGAACGATACGATATGGCACACCCCTAAGCTGCAGCTTCACTAAAGTAACGTGAGGAGAGAATCACAGTGTGTACGTCTCAAAAATATTTAATATATAAGAAATATTTTCCTATTAAGGCTGCGGGTTAAACTTCAATATTTATTAAGTGTCTGTCACACTAACTATATAAATATTGAGGTTACTTTCCAGTAAATTTCAACATTTCAGTAAAAACCTGTCAGTTTACTGTCATTTCTGACAAAGAAAAACTTTGCTATTTGACATTTTTGCCTGGAAAACTATAAACTCGATTAATTACAGCTGTAAATATCTTTAAACTAAGGCTGGTTATCTTTTTTTAGGATGGACTGAAATGTGTGAATTAATATTTTGGTTTTCTATCATTTCTGACACAGGAATGCATGAAATTCTCATATTTGAGAGTTTGCAATATATAAGACTCTGCAAATATTTCACACTTTTACTTAGAAAAACTACAGAAACATATTATTAGGGCTCAGACAAATATCTTTTAATTAAGCCTGGATATCAAACAATCAATATTTATTAAGTACGGACTGAAACATGTCTGTCACACCAACTATATAAATATTGACGTTACATATCCAGAAACCTCTAAATAACTTTGTCAGTTCAGTCAGAAACTTAGTTTACTGTCATTTCTAATCAAGAAATGCATCAAATTCTCACATTTGAGAGGTTGGAACCTGCAAATATTTGGCATATTATATGTTGTATGTTGTATGATATATGTTGCTATGAGCCTCTGAGTATTATGGTGAGGCTGCAGCTTCAGTAAAGTAACGTGAGGAGAGAATCACAGTGTCTCAGCTCTGAGTCACAGTGAGCAGACGACTCTCTGAGACAGAAACCAGAGCAGCAGAGTTTCTGTCAGGTTTCTCTGTGGTGGAGGGATCTGACCAATCAGCTTAACATGATTCTTATTAAACACAAAAGAATATGAATAATCAAAATTAGAAAAAACGCTGGAAAGTAACAGCAGCTGTGTTATGTTGGAAAAACCCTCAAAAAGCATCTGGAGAAACTTTAAAACCTTTAGAATACTATAAAGACTGATATTGTTACATATTTAGATATTTATCCACTATATTTATTTATATTTTTTTTCTTCTTTAAATATGCTTGTTGTAATAAACTATTATTTTTTAAACATATTTATTTATATTTTTTTATTGTTGTTATATATTGTTGTATTATGTTGTTGTTTTTGTCTTTTTTCATATTTTTAATTTAGATTTTTCCAAATATATTGTTGTTGTATACTGTAATTTTTTGTTGCTTTTTTCCCCTTATTTATATAATTTGTATTACAATGTTTCCATGTGTATTGATGTTTTTTTTTATACATAGTTAAAAATAAATAAATATTTTTTTCCCCATAGTTATTTATGTTACAAAAATAAATTATATTCAAATTTAGCTTTTGAAATTGCAAATCAAGAAATGCTAATTTACATTTCAAATACATGAATTCACTCACTCAAAAATTTATTCAGATTCATGATTTTTAAGGTAAAAAATTTCAAAGCTGTTCAATGTTTAAATTTAAATATTAGGCAAATATTTATACCTCTTTTTTTACTTCCACTTGAGTTAGAACATTTTTGAAAATATAAATTCATAATTCTTTAAAGGCTCATCGCCTTAAAAGGCTCATTGGGGGTCTAAATAAACTTATGTAACTGCTAACATACTCTAATTTATCATCTATTTTTCTCTAAACTGAACCATAATTTATTAAATTAACATCATGCTGTATTGAAGAAGACTTGAAACTAACGACTGAGACCATGAACTGATGATGAGAATGTTTACGGAGGTTAAAATCAGCTCAGAAGCAGGAAAACTTTCTCATAATCTGACTTCTTTGTGCAGCCATGCAGTCTCCCCCTGCTGGACATCAGACAGAATGCAGGTTTAAAACACGATGGTGTCTCCTCTTTGGGTTTCCAGCAAGTTTCTTTATCTCTATACACTGAAGAAGTGTATGTGACGGAGACATTGTGAGTTTCTGCTGGATCCTTTAATGTTCCAGCTTGTGAAACTTGGAGTGTGTGTGCTAAATAAAAGCGTGTGTTACCTTGATGCCCTTGGTGTCCTCCTCGTCAAAGGAGCCGATGTCGAAAGCGTCTGCGGCGTTCACCTCTCCCCGGGGAGGGATTAAAGGAGGAGAGTACTGCAGGCGGAGGGAGAGAACACAGACGGGTTCAGTAGAAGAAGAAGAGAAACGAGAGAACAAGGAGGACTCAGAGCCTGAAGTGATGGAGACAGACTGACAGAGAGTGTTACTGGACGGATGAAGCAGAGACACGATCTGATCTGATCTGATGCCAGCAATCCATTTTTTCTCTTTAAGAGGACTTTAATATTACACTTTACAGCACAGATAACCAACGTGTTGTGATTTAGATCTGTAAAT
Source organism: Centropristis striata (assembly GCF_030273125.1). Classification (NCBI taxonomy): domain Eukaryota; kingdom Metazoa; phylum Chordata; class Actinopteri; order Perciformes; family Serranidae; genus Centropristis; species Centropristis striata. The sequence goes on from NC_081535.1 coordinate 29,892,100, forward strand.
GTGGTTTTTCTCAAGATACAGTACAGGCCAAAAGTTTGGACACACCTTCTCATTCAATGCGTTTTTCTTTATTTTCATGACTATTTACATTGTAGATTCTCACTGAAGGCATCAAAACTATGAATGAACACATTGGAATTATGTACTTAACAACAAAAGTGTGAAATAACTGAAAACATGTCTTGTATTTTAGATTCCTCAAAGTAACCACCCTTTGCTTACTAGAATATAAGACATGTTTTCAGTGATTTCACACTTTTTTGTTAAGGACATAATTCCACATGTGTTCATTAATAGTTTTGATGAATCTACAATGTAAATAGTCATGAAAATAAAGGAAACGCATTGAATGAGAAGGTGTGTCCAAACTTTTGGCCTGTACTGTATAAGTCCACATATATAATAAAAAAGGGCAAAAAACAACTTTTAATCAATTAATCATAAAAAGAATGGCTGATACAGACATATGTATTTATTCTTTATACATTTATTTATTCATTTTTAACATATTTTCTACTTTTCCAAATTATACTGTTTGTCTTTTTTTTAAGGTAAGAATAAGAACTTTTTATTTAATGTAAATTGTATTTTTTTTTTTTTTTTTTTTTACTGAGATTTTTAATATCTCTATTGCGGTTTGTTTTATTTTATTTTACATGTTTATTTCTTTTTTTTAAATTTGATTATTTTTAATAATACCATTATTCACATTGGGTTTATCGATGTATTTTAATTTTTTAAAATAAGGTTTTTACTTAATGTTTAATATTGCTATTACTGTCCAGAAATGGGCACTGTAACTTAGAAATAGAACTCCTGATCAGATTTTATTTGTGTCGGACCTTTCAAACAAAAGAAATCTAACACAACATGCTTCACATAAAATAGGAGAAAAAAAAAATAAAAAAAGATAAAACATAAAAAAAGCAAACACCCCTCCTATCTAATTAGATAAAATAAATAAAAATAAAGTAAGGTAAGGTAAGATAAAATAAATAAAAACTGAAGTAAATAATAATAATTATAAAAATAAAAAGTAATATAGCTAGATAAAAGAGATAAAAATAATAAAAAATAAATAATAAAAAATTATGAAAAAGTAAAGCATGATAAATATATATATTATAATTATATTTATTAGAAATAAAAAGCTAATCTAAACATTTCAAGGGCAATATATCTTAATCCATATCTGAAATGGTTTTGTACTCTACAGATATAGACTAATAAATAATACCAAATAAATAAAAGAGAAGATGTTGTAACACTAAGATGCATGAACAGAAAAATATTTATGTTTCTAGACAAAACTGAAATAAAAGCAGCAAACTGCCACCAAAATAACATGCTCACCAGTTCAATAAAGACATTTTTATTTATATATACATATATATATATATATATATATATATATATCTGCAGCAGAAGAACAGACAGAGGAGTGCTGGAGGAGCTGGCTCACCTTCTGCAGGTAGACCTGCTGCCAGTCGATGCCTTTGAAGAACTGATGCTCCTTCACCTCCGGAGCCCTGAGACACAAACACACGCCTGTTAGTCCACCTCTGACCACTAGGTGGCAGTGTTTGCCACAGTTCTGGCCTCTAACACACACTAATCCTCCTCCTCTCCATCCAAACAGCCAGCAGACAGAGATCCATCCGTCGGTTTACTGGTGAGCTGATGTGAAACGACGGCGCTGATGAAATTAGTTATTAACTCGGCTTCTATCGGATCACTCCGTGTCCGCTTCTATCCGTCTCCACCGCACGCCGCACTCCTCTCAGCCTTAATGAGTCAAATCCATCTGACTGATGGATCCGTTCGCACCCCGTGGACTGATACGTGTGTGTGTGTGTGTGTGTGTCGCCTACCCTCGGCCCTGACAGCCGAGCCTCTTGGAGACGTCTCTCTGCAGCAGCCCCTCCAGCAGGTCTTTGAGCTCTGCAGTGAACGAGTCTGGCAGCTCCACGTTCTGAGAGAGGAAACAAGAGGGGAGAGAAACAAGAGGGGAGAGAAACAAGAGGGGAGAGAAACAAGAGGGGAGGAACAAGGAGTGAGAGTTTGAAAATAAACTGACATCATTTGAAACTATTACAGAGACTCTGAGGCCTCCAGCAGGACAAAAGTCTGCTCACACATGTCCACTGTCTGTCTGTATGCCTCCTATAGAAGCACATTTAAACTAATGTGATGAAAACAAAGATCCACTCATTAGTTATACACAAAATATTATAATATACCCACACACATCTGCACGTTTGAGAAACATATGTGTGTGTGTGTGTGTGTGTGTGTGTGTGTGTGTGTGTGTGTATATGAGTGAGTGTGTGTGTGTATATATGTGTGTGTGTGTTTGGTGTCTGTGTGTGTGTGTGTGTGTGTGTATATGTGTGAGTGTGTGTGTGTATGTGTGTGTGTGTGTGTGTGTGTGTGTGTGTGTGTGTGTTTGGTGTCTGTGTGTGTGTGTGTGTGTGTGTGTGTGTGTGTGTGTGTGTGTGTTTGGTGTCTGTGTGTGTGTGTATATGTGTGAGTGTGTGTGTATATGTGTGTGTGTGTGTGTGTGTGTGTGTGTGTGTTTGGTGTCTGTGTGTGTGTGTGTGTGTGTGTGTGTGTATGAGTGAGTGTGTGTGTGTACATATGTGTGTGTGTGTGTGTGTGTGTTTGGTGTCTGTGTGTGTGTGTGTGTGTGTGTGTGTGTGCGCGCGCAAGAAAAAAGAATGAAATGGATTAAGGTCAAGCTCAGGAAATGGAAGCAAACAATGAGAGAAAAATAAATAATATATATTTTTAATAATATAAATAAAATAATAATAAAATTAAGTAGAAAGTTGTCAGAGAAAATTAAATATTAATATAGAATTATAATAAATAATTTGAATATAAAAGTATTATAATAATAATAATAATAATAAAAATGACAATAATAATAATAATAATGATAAAACAGCTGATCTGCAGCAGTGCATGAAACATATCAGTGCTCATGTGTAGGAACATGGAGGTTCTCCGCTTGAGGAGAAATAGTGCCAAATGAAACGGCTTAACAGAACAGTAGAGGACTGGGGCCAGGTGGGAGAAAGAAATAAACAATGAGGAGGTTTTTTTTTTTTTTCATTATGCAGTTTTTAGAAAAAAGTCAAAACTTTTTGTGTTGGTAAAGTTGTAAAGATCTCCACAGATTGGTTGTCCACGTGTCAATAAGTCATCAGAAACATCCAAACAGTTACTGCAGCTACAACCTGATTTTCACCAATGTCACAAAATGAGCAACAAGTTGAGAGTCTTTGGGTCGTGCTGGAGACTTTACGCAGCAGTCGGACTTCCCCATCATCGACACAAGATCTTGGCTAAAAACGACTGCAACTCTGAGCAGAAATAAATGTGTTGACATTGCAATAAGCTTGTTGAAATGATGCCACGGCAGTCCTGTCAAATATCGGACTGTCACTTCTGCTTAGAAAACTAAAAAAGAAGATATGTCTGAGTACATAAATAAAAATTGTCACATATCCTGCAAACTCTGATCACTGACAACATGTTACCTTCATTTGACTATCATTTCTGATCAAGAAATGCATCAAATTCTCACATTGAACAGTGTGCAGAATCTGCAAATATTTGGCAACTTTGCATCTGTAAATATTTTCTTATTAAGGCTGCGGGTTAAACCTCAATATTTATTAAGTGTCTGTCACACTAATTATATAAATATTGAGGTTACTATCCAGTATTTCAACATTTCAGTAAAAAACTGTCAGTTTACTGTCATTTCTGACAAAGAAAAACTTTGCTATTTGACATTTTTGCCTAGAAAACTATAAAAACGATTAATTCCAGCTGTAAATATCTTTAAACTAAGGCTGGTTATCTTTTTTTAGGATGGACTGAAATGTGTGAATTAATATTATCATTTCTGACACAGGAATGCATGAAATTCTCATATTTTTAGAGTTTGCAATATATAAGACTCTGCAAATATTTCACACTTTTACTTAGAAAAACTAAGTAGACAAATATCTTTTAATTAAGCCTGGATATCAAACATCAATATTTATTTAGTAAAACGTGTTTTACTGAAACGTGTCTGTCACACCAACTATATAAATATTGACGTTACATATCCAGAAACCTCTAAATAACTTTGTCAGTTCAGTCAGAAACTTAGTTTACTGTCATTTCTAATCAAGAAATGAATCAAATTCTCACATTTGAGAGGTTGGAACCTGCAAATATTTGGCATATTTGCTTAAAAAACTAAAAAAAAAAACAACCCTAAGAATTCCAGCTGTTAATATCTTTAAATTAAGGCTTGATATCTTTTCTACGACAGAATGAAACTTGTTTGTGACAACAAATACATAAATACTGAGGTTCCATATCCAGCAACCATGATGTCAACGTTGTCATTTCAGTAAAAAACTCAGTTTTAGATCATTTCTGACGAAGAAAAGCTTCAAATTCTCACATTAAAGAGGTTGGAACCTGCAAATATTTGGCATAGTTGTAGTTTAAAACTACAACAAAGATTAATTGGAGCTCTAAATATCTTAAAAGTACGACAAATAACAAACCTAAATACAGAATGAAATGTGTCTAAGTACATAAATTAATATTGTCACATCCAACAACTCCTGATCTCTGAAAACATGCAATAACTTTGTCATTTCAGTTACAAACGCTGTCATTTGTGATAAAGAAATGCATCAAATTCACATTTCAGAGGTTAATTGTTGTCATATTTGCTTAGAAAACAGCAAATACGATTAATTACAGCTGCAAATATCTTTAAAACAAAAAGCAGAAGTGTCTAATTGGCAATATTTTGCCAATTACATAAATACTGAGGTTACATATCCAGCAACCATGATGTTAACTTTGTCATTTCAGTTAAAAACAACAGTTTTGTTAGTTGGCATATTTGCTTAGACATCTACAAAAACTATAAATTGCAGAAATTGAATTGTCAGAAACTCAGTTTTGCTTTGATTTCTGATAAAGAAATGCATCAAATTCACATTTCAGAGTTTGCAACCTGTCATAATTCATATCCTGCCTCTCACTGTCTGTCCCTCTCAGCTCACACAGCGTCCCCGTAATCTCTCTCTGCTCTAACACCGGTCCTCCTCCGCCTCTCTCTGTGTTTCTGTCTCTACGTTCTGCTCTCTGGAGACGTCTCCCAGTTCAGGATCTATCGGGACGCTCCCTCCCTCTATCCGTCTCGCTGCGCTCCTCTCCTCCGTCTGCTCCATCGTGTTTATGTAATGAGTCCATTCATCACATTTGATAAACACAAAGACATATAGAGGAGTATTTTTAGCCGGTCAGGCCTCCCCTCCTCCCCTCCTCTATCTCCCTCTCACACATGTATACATGCTGCAGACCAGGATTAACGGGATAAACCAGATTAAGTGGCTGGATTAAAATCCTAATCTGGATTTATTGTGATATGAAAGATCATTCTTTCTGTTTAAAGGTCCTGCTCAGCCAAACAGCACCTGAACATAAACGGGCACACAGATTCTGGACGTGTTCCTCTGCTGCTGCTGGCAGACAGACAGACAGAGAGAAGAGTTTCTCAGTGTAAACTCTCTCTTTCTCTCTAGTCAGGCGGCTTAGCCAAATAAAGGGGACACGTCGGACAAAAGCACCACATTTTTTCCACGTGCTCTCTATCACCATAGGTTTCAATTTTTGGTAGGAGCCACTTCATCAAGATTGTGGATCGGAGATGGCAGCCATATAAAGTCTATGAGAAACTCTATATCTTCCAAGCCAATTAGAAGGTCAAGCTTGGTGTAGAATATCACTAGAAAGAAAAACTTTGCTATTTGACATTTTTGCCTGGAAAACTATAAAAACGATTAATTCCAGCTGTAAATATCTTTAAACTAGGGCTGGTTATCTTTTTTTAGGATGGACTGAAATGTGTGAATTAATATTTTGGTTTTCTATCATTTCTGACACAGGAGTGCATGAAATTCTCGTATTTGAGAGTTTGCAATATATAAGACTCTGCAAATATTTCACACTTTTTCTTAGAAAAACTACAGAAACAGATTATTAGGGCTCAGACACATATCTTTTAATTAAGCCTGGATATCAAACATCAATATTTATTTAGTAAAACGCGTTTTACTGAAACGTGTCTGTCACACCAACTATATAAAATATTGACGTTACATATCCAGAAACCTCTAAATAACTGTCAGTTCAGTCAGAAACTTAGTTTACTGTCATTTCTAATCAAGAAATGCATCAAATTTTCACATTTGAGAGGTTGGAACCTGCAAATATTTGGCATATTTGCTTAAAAAACTAAAAATTCCAGCTGTTAATATCTTTAAATTAAGGCTTGATATCTTGTCTACGACAGACTGAAACTTGTTTGTGACAACAAATACATAAATACTGAGGTTACATATCCAGCAACCATGATGTCAATGTTGTGATTTCAGTGAAAAACTCAGTTTTAGATAACATGCTCTCTATCACCATAGGTTTCAATTTTTGGTAGGAGCCACTTCATTAGGATTGTGGATCGGAGATGGCAGCCATATAAAGTCTATGAGAAACTCTATATCTTCCAAGCCAATTAGAAGGTCAATCTTGGTGTCAAAATATACATTTTCTGTGTCAAGGAATCATTTAAAGCTATTGAGAATATCACTAGATAATTATTTGATCAAATAGATATGTTCATTTTCAGCCAGACTGGTAGGTCTTCAAGTGCTGCAGCAAGGAATCCTGAGCTGAAAATGAATCTATGTTCACGGGAGAGTGCGGATTAGCTGCAATGTACACTGCTCAAAAAAAAATCAAGGGAACGCTTTAATCTCATGTCAGATCTCTAGTGATATTCTCAATAGCTTTAAATGATTCCTTTACCCAGAAAATGCATATTTTGACACCAAGATTGACCTTTTAAGTGGATTGGAAGATATATTGGTTCTCATAGACTTTATATGGGTGCCATCTCCGATCCACAATCTTGATGAAGTGGCTCCTACCAAAAATTTAAACCTATGGTGATAGAGAGCATGTGGAAGAAATTTGGTGCTTTTGTCCAGCGTGTCCCCTTTATTCTTAAATCTGGTCCTAAGCCGCCTGACTACTCTCTCTCGTCCCCTGCAGGGCTCTGGCTGCGACCAGAAGAGGAGAGCAGAGAAAACATGAGTGGGTGAGAGCCGATATGTCACCGTTCGGGGTTTCAATGGACGCCGTTCATCCCGAGGCTCTCTGCGTCTGACCGAGACATCAAACGCTCCGCAGAGCTCTGACTGACAGTCCAACACAGAACGCAGGTCACATCTGATAATTAATGCACCAATATTTATTTAGTACCCACTGAAACGTGTCAACACAGCAGCTACATAAACACTGAGGTTACGTATCAGACAGCCTCTGATTAACTCTGTCAGGTCAGTCAGAAACTCAGTTTACTGTCATTTCTAATAAAGAAATGCATCAAATTCACATTTCAGAGTTTGCAACCTGCACAAAGTTGTCACTTTTGCCTAGAAAACTACAAAAACTATGTGTCCAAGTACATAAATAGATTTTTTAACACACATCAAGCAACCTCTGATCTCAGAAAACATGATGGTAACTTTGTCACTTCAGTCAGAAACTCAGTTTTTACGGTAATTTCTGACAATGAAACATATCAATCAAATCAAATTCTCACATTTTAGAGTTTGCAATCTGCAAATATTTGTCACTTTTGCTTAGAAAACTACAAAAACTGTTTCCAACTAGATGAATACAAATGGTCACATATCCTAAAACCTCTGATCTCAGAAAACATGAAGATGACTTCAGTCATTACTGTCATTTCTGATAAAGAAATGCATCAAATTCTCACATTTCAGAGTTTGCAATATAAAAGAGTCTGCCAATATTTGGCATTTCTACTTAGAAAACTACAAAGCTAAATATCTTTTAATAAGGGCTGGATATCAAACATCAATATTTATTTAGTACGGACTGAAGCGTGTCTGTCACACCAACTATATAAATATTTACATATATCCAGCAACCGGTGATTAACTCTGTCAGGTCAGTCAGAAACTCAGTTTACTGTCATTTCTGATAAAGAAATGCATCAAATTCACATTTCAAAGTTTGCAACCTACAAAAAAAAATGTCACTTTTTCTTAGAAAACTACAAAAATGTTGTGTCCAAGTACATACATAAAAATTGTAACACATCCTGCAACCTTTGAAAACTGAAGTCATCTTCAATCATTTCTGATAAAGAAATGCATCAAATTCTCACATTTGAGAGGTTGCAACCTGCAAATTATTGGTCTATTTACTCAGAAAACTACAAAAACAATGAATTCCAGCTGTAAATATCTTTAAATTAAGGCTGGATATCTTTTTAAGGCCAGACTGAAACTTGTCTGTGACACCAAATACATAAATACTGAGGTTACATATCCAGCAACCATGTTGTTAACGTTGTCATTTCAGTAAAAAAAACTCAGTTTTATATCATTTCTGATGAAGAATAGCTTCAAATTCTCACATTAAAGCGGTTGGAACCTGCACATATTTGGCAGAGTTTTCTTAGAAAACTACAACAAAGAGTAATTGGAGCTCTAAATATCTTAAAATTACGACAAATAACAAAGATAAATACTTTTTTTTAGGACAGAATGAAATGTGTCCAAGTACATAAATAAATATTGTCACATCCAACAACTCCTGATCTCTGAAAACATGCAATAACTTTGTCATTTCAGTTACAAACGCTGTCATTTGTGATAAAGAAATGCATCAAATTCACATTTCAGAGGTTAATTGTTGTCATATTTGCTTAGAAAACAGCAAATACGATTAATTACATCTGCAAATATCTTTAAAACAAAAAGCGGAAGTGTCTAATTGGCAATATTTTGGTTTATTATCATAAGAAACTGTAAATACAGGCATTATCGTCAGAGTCTGAATTTTCCTACGGTACTTGAAGGCATCGTGTGCGAACACTTCAGCGGGAAAAAGTGACCAAAACGAAGCTTAAAAATTGCGATATTTCGTCAGAATAAATGCCCTGGAACTGCTTCAGAGGGTTAAATAAGATTAGTGAATTTACTTTAATCAATTTCGGTTTATTATTCCTAACTCTGGTAATATCTCTCATTTATTGCAGCCTGTGAGCCGGTCATAACAAGTGTAAAACTCCCAGTTAAATCTGCAACAAGGGTGCTTTGTGCATTTATGGTGGGAAAATCTTCATGCATCAAAATCCAATTTTTACGTTAAGCCATTTAGGCCTAAAACGCCTGGAAAAATGCCTGGAAAACCTCTGGGCGTGTGTCAACGCCTACTAAATAATAGATTTTTCAGCCTCTGTAGCAGATAGAAATTAAATTCAAAAAGTATTTCAGAGCTTATACCTATATGTGGCTTTCATGAGAAGTGAAGTTTATTTGTCCAAACCTTCAATAAAGTTTTTAAAAAAAATGACGTATCCGATTTCCCGGCTTTAATGGTAAAATAACGCAACAGCGCCTCCAGTTTTAATGGTAGAAATGTGGTAATGCTTTCCTGGCTTAAATGGGTTCAACAAAAGATAAACTTTCCTCCAGCTGATGAATGTGGAAACAAACATCATTCTGCACGTTTGTGAGAGGAAGACGACTTTATATTTGATAAAAAAAATCTGCAGATTGAAAACAGACGCATGTGTAATGCCTCGTGCATTTTTCAGCTTCCTTCATATGTTTCAGCTCAGATCTGTCTGAGTGAACCTGAGCTGGACGTGGCTATAAACCCAGCTGACCCCATGGCCGTGCTTTAACTCTGGGCTCAGTTTATCTTAGCTGGGTTTCTGTCACACGCCTCATCTCTAAACACAGCAGAGAGCTGCACGGTGGCAGGAGGACACCCGGAAACAAAGACGTCCATCTGTGAGCCTCAGCAGGTCTCTGCTGCTGCTCTCAGGGATCTGAACATCTGTGTGCGTTTGGCATTACTGGGAGGTAAACACGGGCGTGTTCAGGGTTAAGTAAAGCCTCAGATCTGCTTTACAGGCTGTGTACACAAAGACTGCTTGTAATATGCGCATCCGCCATGGCGTGCACCGTTGTCAGCGCGCTGCAGGAAACATGCAGAGAGTCTTACCATGGTAAGGGTCATGCGGTCGATCTCGTGTTTGTCTTTGGTCTTGTGCTGTCTGAAGGGACTGTGCCTGCAGGAGATGAGACAGACAGAGAGACAGACAGGTGCATTAAATACTGATAATTGCTGCAGGAAAACTACTGAAACACACAAAAAATACTAATACTAATAGGATAGTAATAAACAGAATTTAAATATTTTGCACAAAAATGTCAAGACTTGGAGATGAATCAATCAAAAACACAAATAAATACCCATAAATACCAAAAATATTGGTTTTAACTTGAAAAAAGTAGGATAGATAGATAGATAGATAGATAGATAGATAGATAGATGGATAGATGGATAGATGGATAGATGGATAGATGGATGGATGGATGGATGGATGGATGGATGGATGGATGGATGGATAGATAACTTTATTCATCCCCGAAGTGAAAGTACAATAAAATACAATAGAATAAAATACTGAGGTAGCATAAATAAAAACAACAATAGAAAAAAAAACACAGAATAGAACAAGAACACTTAAGAAGTTAAAAAAAGAACATCAGTTGGTAGGATGGTTGGTAAGATGATGGTAATAATCAAACTGGTGATATGATGGCAACAATGCTATAGTGACTAGACGGTATATAATAATAATAATAATAATAGTACAGTATATAATATAATATATATAATATAATATGTAATAATAGATAATAAACAATATAAAAATAAATAAAATGAAAAATATAAATAAAGTAATTTTAAGTAAAATAATATGATATATAATATAATAATAATAATAATAATAGTAATAATAATAATAATAATAAATAAGGCCGGTATAATAATAATAGTAGTATATTACAGTATATAGTAATAATAGTAATGGCAGCAACAGTATATATAATAATAATAATAGTAATAATATTAATAACATAGCAAAGTGTCGTACATAGATTTAGTGCATAGATAGTCTTATTGCAGAAGGAAGGAACTACTTCCTGTATCGTTCCTTGGAGCAGCGGGGTTCTATGAGTAGTTTGGCCGTTTAGTTACTTTTTTAGTTTAAGCAACTAGTTAAATAATCCTCAAGGCAGATAGACAGGTGCATAAAAACACTGATGCTTTCTGCAGGAAACACGTGCATCTAAAAGATCAAAAGTATCAAAATATTCCTGCAGGCTGTGACTGTTCTACTGTTATATGTGAGATCATTACATTATTATTATTACTCGTGTATTCATGTAAAAACAGGATTTTACTGTTATAGAGGTGGAGTCTTTCTGATTTTTTCCATTCTGGACTAATCTGCTGACAGTTTGTAAAATTAGGTCACAGTTACCCAGAGTAAAAAGTAACACCTTCACTGTCCAAACCTCAACATTATATCTAATGCAATAATAATTTTAAAAGGAAAAGAAGCAAATATTTACTGTGAAGGTGACAATTTGTTAAACTGAAGCTTGAAGTTGGACAAGTCGAAAGTGTCCAAAAGTAAGAAAACACTGAGAAAACCAAATATTGAGCTCAATTTAATGTGGAAGGTGAAACTTTGACTGAAAAAATGAGCTCAATTTAAACTAGAAGCTGAAATAATTAAAAATAATTTTGGGAATTGGTTAAAAGTATTTTAAAATCAGCAATAACACTTAGTGAAACAATATTTTTTAGGAAAATAAACTTATGGAAACGGAACCTGTTTTTTCCCTACTTCTTTAAAGCAACATGTGACTTGTTATTTAAATATGCATATAGATAAAATAACTGATGCTCAATGCTGCAGTAACTGACAATAGCTACATTCTTTTGCACTCGCTGGTTTCAGACAGTTGAGGGCAGTCACTGAGATTATTATAAAACAATAAACAGAATTTCAATATTTTGCACTGAAATGTCAAGATTTGGAGCTCAAGCAATCAATAAAACCACTAGATACCCATAAATACCCCCAAAAATATTGGCTTTGAGTTGAAAAAAGTAATTTAGTTACGTTTTAAGTTTCAGAGACTACTTATATGATTCTCAAGAATCAGACAGGCGAATAAAAACACTGATGCTTTCTGCAGGAAACACGTGCAACTAAAGGATTGAAAGTATTGAAAGTACACTACCGGTCAAAAGTTTTAGAACACCCCAATTTTTCCAGTTTTTTATTGAAATTCAAGCAGTTCAAGTCAAATGAACAGCTTGAAAGGGTACAAAGGTAAGTGGTGAACTGCCAGAGGTAAATAAAAAAAGGTAAGCTTAACCAAAACTGAAAAATAATGTACATTTCAGAATTATACAAGTACTGTAGGCCTTTTTCTGGGAACAAGAAATGGGTTAACAACTTAACTCTATGGAGTCTCGGGCTATTTTGTCCATTTTTGAATTATTTTCATGTCATGTTTCATGTTAGTCCAACATAAAATGTGATTTTGAATCTTTTTTTTACTTTCAAAACACTATCATGCTCAATAAAGAATTTTAAATGTTGCAAATGTGCATTAATTTCAGAGTACACTGAGACATTAAACTGCATAATATTCAATTAAATTCTGGAAAAGTTGGTGTGTTCTAAAACTTTTGACCAGTAGTGTATTATCATGACTCATGCATTCATGTAAAAACATGATTTTACTGTTATGGAGGTGGAGTCCTTTAGATTTTTTTCATTCTGGATTAATCTGCTGACAGTTTGTAGAAATATTGAAAATAGTGAGAAATTAGTTCACAGTTTCCTAGAGTTTGTTTGGTCCAACAAAAAGTCCAAACCTCAACATTATTACAAATGCAATAACAATTTTAAAAGGAAAAGAAGCAAATATTAACATTTTTGAAGGTGGAATTAGGGATTTTCCTAATGACTCGTTTCCCTGATGTTTAACTGAAGTTTAATGTGTCTTAAAGGAAGAAAACGCTAAGAAAACCAAATATTTAGCTAAATTTTCTGTAAAAAGGTCGATGGTGACGACACGCAACCAGAACTGGAACCATCAGACGTTTAGTTGCCAAGTCATCTGTTTTTTCTCTTTTCTGTCAAATAAAATGCTTTTAAGTTTAATGATATTTTATAAACTCTTCAGATGGTTTGTGAGCTGTCAGAGAAATGTAGAGCAGTAAAAGTTTAATATCTCCTCTGAGATGTAGAGGAGCAGAGGTATAAAGGTAAAGTTGAACTTGTATTTAAGTAGTGGAGAAGAAAAGAAGAAGGGATGAGGAGGAGAGAAAGAAGAAGAGATAGCAAACCCTCGTCTCCACTGTAACTCTGCTCACTTTAAAACGGAAGCTCATAAATAAAGCCACCAGTAAATGAAGAAATGTTCATTTGAAACGACCCAAATCTGCTGACTCTGTCAAATGCAACTCTGAGGGAAAATACATTTCTAAAATATAACTTGGTTTAAATGAAAACCAATCATAAATTTAAAATGTGGTGTAAATTGCCAGTCTCAACAGTTGCCAAATACAATTTTTTTTTACTTTTGTCTCTTGAGTATTAGCAAATAATTAAAAATAACCATCTACAGGGCACACTGATCTTATCATTGTTTATTTGAATGAAGTATTGTAAAGGAGAATAAGGGTTCTAGTATGTTTTATTTAAGGCATCTTATTTTGACAGTCTGCTGAGGCAACGGCAACACAACATAAAATAACTTTATATTATGAATAGTGTAACAGTAGCAAATGTGATGTTAGTGCAGCACATGAGACTCTGGAGTCTAGGTCATTAATGGAAACCCTTACGCCACTACAGCTAGCAACAGCTTGCCAATATCATGATATGCATTTTTTTACTCATAAAAAAAATATACCGATATTATCGTGAAAGATACGATATGGCACACCCCTAATATAACTTATTTTCACATTCATTAAATCACCACGATTTCACCCTGAAATTAAAGCTGCGAGTCGACACTTTAATATCACAGTTGTTGTTTTATTTCAGCTGCCTGGTCTGAATAATTTAAAGTCAATTTACAATAAATCATTAAAAAAAATATTAATTAAATTCAAGAATTACAGAAACAATAAGTTAATGTGTAATGTTGTATTCATATTATTTGAATTATATTTTATTCTTCCATTGTTATTCATTTTTTTCTATTTATTTATATAAATTTGTATTTATTTTCCTTACTTACTGGTCAAAGTGTAAAAGGAAAATAATTTAATATTTACATACAGATGGTCCAGATGGGGAAACTGTTTTAAAAAGTGGATTTAATAATTTACCACCAGGATATCTCCCTCAATTTAAACTGATTAATTAAAGAGTCGACACTTTAATATTACAGTTGTTTTATTCCAGCTGTCTGCTCTGAATTATTTAAAAGTCAATTTACATTAATTTCGTCATTTATCAGTTAACTTATACTCGTTTCTAGCAAATGTTTTTCGTCGGGTAATATAATTAATTTTTATTAATAAATCAGGTAAACAATAAAACAAGATATTATGCAATCTTATTTTTAATCATAATTATATAATTAATTATTATAATTATTATAAAAGTAGTAATAATAATAAATAATATTGTTTTTTATAATAAAACTATTATAATAATACAAGGGGATTTTATTATTCTATATTTATTATTATTATTATTATCTTTATTCTTTATTTATTAAAATAATTACTAAGAATAAAATATTATAGTATTGATAAAAATAACAATAATAATTAATATTGTATAATACAAATATAATATTTTTTTATTTATACTTTTATTGTAATAATAATAATATAATTATTATTATTATATATTATCATTATTTATTTTTATTTTATTCATTACATTTTTCTATCTTTTTCTGTCTTCATCTGGAATCTAAATTTTTTCATGTAATTTTTTATTTATTTTTCATTTGTCTTACTTGTTAGTTAGCCCTAATTCATATACATAAAACAGAATAAGTACTTATCTGTTTATAAACATTCTTATCTCGATTATTAGGTCATTTTTAACAGCTACAGTGGCTTGCAAAAGTATTCATCCCCCTTGGATGTTTCACCCTTTTGTTTTTGTTTTTGTATCTTTTTAAAAAAGCCAAATTACATTGACCATGATTTAATGTGTAAAAGCAAGAAAAGTGTGAAACCTCCAAGGGGGATGAATACTTTTGCAAGACACTGTATGTGTCCATTTAAACACGAATGCATGTACGTATTAAACAAAGCCTTGTTTTTCCTCCTCCTTCCAGCTTGGAATGAGGATGATAAAGAATATTTCTCATCAGTTTGCTGCTCTGAATGCTGACGCAGCAGCCGAGCAGCTCAGAGGGAACTCACGCTGGAGAGATTTACCAAGACAAACACGTCGAGAGAACATATTTACGAGACAGAACGGAGCTGCAGAGAGCGGCGAGCTCATGCAGACTGGCAGGCTTAATGGACGAGCTGCAACCAGCTCTGAACCACATCACAAGCTGCCGCTGAAGACCGGAAGCATCCTAATCAATACATCTAAAGTCTGAACTTTATGGCTGCAGAGGACGATAAAGCTGCTGGGTTTGTTCTGCAGAGGCTGAGTGGTTAAAGGTTCAGTCTGTGACCTCACGTGACCTCAAAGCTGCACCTCGACGCAAACATCCAGGACGGAGAACGCACTTTACACATCACAAGACGCTCTGATGAGCAAATCTGAAGTTAGAACAGGACAATATGGGTCAAATCTGACAATATCTGATGTTAATTTACTGCATGTATCTGTATTGTGACATTTTATTACCTTCAGGTTAAGTTAAGTTAGGATAAGATAAGTTAAGATAAGACAAGTTAAGATAAGTTAAGATAAATTAAGATAGGATAGGATAAGGTAAGATAAGTTGAGATAGGATAAGATAAGTAAAAAAGGATAAGACAAGTTAAGATGGCATAAGATAAGTAAAGATAGGAAAAGTCAAGATAGGATAAGTTGAGTTAAGATAAGTTAAGATAGGATAGGATAAGTTAAGATAGGATAATATAAGATAAGTTAAGATAAGATAAGTTAAGTTACGTTAAGATAGGATAAGATAAGTTATGATAAGTTAAGATAGGATAAGATAAGTTGAGATAAGTTGAGATAAATTAAGATAGGATAAGATAAGTTAAGTTACGTTAAGATAGTTTAAGTCAAGTTAACATAGGATAAGATAAGTTATGATAAGTTAAGATAGGATAAGTTAAGATATGATAAGTTGAGTTAAGTTACGTTACGTTAAGATAGTTTAAGTCAAGTTAACATATGATAAGATAAGTTATGATAAATTAAGATAGGATAATATAAGTTGAGATAAATTAAGATAGGATAAGTTAAAATAAGATAAGATTAGATGAGTAAAGATAGGATAAGTTAAATTAAGATAAGTTAAGATAGTTTAAGTCAAGTTAAGATAGGATAAGATAAGTTATGATAAGTTACGATAGGATAAGTTGAGATAAGATAGGATAAGATAAGATACATTTTCCAGTATTACAGCAGCAAAGTGGATAGCAAGATAAGAGGAGCTTCAATAAAAATAACAATAGTAAAGAAGGAGTATTTAATTATAAATATAAGAAAGGTATTATCATTTAAAGAAGTATACAATATATGAAAATAAAAATACTAAACATTCTAAACAGTTTAATGGGATAAAGTTTGTTAAGCACAGATATAAACTTTTTAAAATACAAA
>NC_081535.1:29911391-30026391 GCF_030273125.1 Centropristis striata
TAGCTCAAATTTAATTATTTCCTCCACAGAGAAGGTTGTGTTTCATGTTTGTTTGGTTTTGTTTATTTTTCAGCAGGATAAAAAAAAAACTACAAGCCAGATGTCTTTAAATTAAATTATTGTTACCTATGCCGACAAGGTTACCGAATATCATCTATTTAGTTTTAAGTTTAAGTTTTAAGTTTTAAGAAGTAACAAAAAATATATTTATTGTAAAAATTGCCAAGAAAGTTGTTTTCAATGACACGATTTTCATGAAACTTGGTGGAAGAGTGAAGCACAGATCAAGGAGAAACCTGTGAAATTTTAGTGCCAATAGGAATCACTGTGTGACCCGAATTGACCATTTAAATCAACAAAATCACCAAATAACACAAAACATAATAAATCTAAATAATATATGAAATTATTAATTAAAAGCTGAGTTTAAAATATATATTTTTTAAAGTAAATACATGTAAAAATAAATAAATAAATAGGAAAATTAAATGAATTAATTAGGGAACTAATATAAAGTTTAATAAATTGTGATGGTCCCCGTCTAGTGTTGAGGTGCTGATGTGGTTGACAGTTGTTTTTCCTATGTGTCCCTGAAGGTACCATCAGCAGATTGCGGATTGGGAGCACCTGGTTCAGGCTCCTAAAAGGATAAAAACCCTGTTTCAACGCTGCTTCTCTCTCTGGGCTGCATCCCACCAGCAGCATTTTGTCTTTGTTTGGTTTCTGCTTTGTTTCCACTTTACAACATTTACACTTCATATTGCTGACACATCCACATTTACATTACTAATGTTACTGACTTACACACTTCATATTTGTACTTATTACCTCGGTTGTTTAAGTTAATTTAATAAATTCATTTAATTTCTAGACATCCTTTGTGTCCTGTTCCGTATTTGTCATAGCCTAGGAGCCGGGTTATGACAAAACAAAGAAGCAAACTATAACAGAAATATAAATATTTGTCAATTTTTGATAATAAATAAATAAGTAGCCCAGAAACTTTGCAGGTTTGATTTAAAACATTTGTAAATGGAAATTTGTGAATGGAATCTGGTGGCTTTGAGATCACTTTTTGGCTTCGAGATAACTTTGACACCTAAAATCAGTTTAGCTGCTGCCCCTTTAAAAACAGCCAGCATCAAACCTCAGGTAGTATTTAAGCCCCTCCCCCCGGAGGAGTAAAGCCTGAGAGAAACGGCTGAGCTCAGATACTCACACGCTGGCGTGGGGCTTCTTCTTGGAGAAGTCGCAGGCCAGGCCGAGGTCGGAGATACGAACATGACCGTGCTCATCCAACAGGATATTAGCTGGCTGCAGGGAGAGAGAAAGAGAGAGGGGAGATATTGATGGAGAGTTTGAGAGATAACATCATAAGCATAGGAAACAATGTTAGAGACCTCACTAATTCACAACTTAAGTTCCAATTTCCGCTCACCAGGAGAAATTTCAGCGTGGACACGGACAATAAAAGAAAAGCCTCCTGTCCTGGTTATCCTCTCGGCTGTTTGGCAAAAAGCGTGACTCACTCACTCTCCTTGTCTTCCCCCTCCAACACTCAGCCTCACACTATCATCTGCATTGTTCTGCACTGTTTATTGAAGCCCTAAAACTGTTCCCTGACTTCCAGCAAAATATATCTGTTATTATGGCAACCAGTCCAAACAGGAGGAGCGGAGGAGAAACAGAGGCAGCAGAGAGTCTGAATCTGTGTCTGTCCTCTCTTTATTCTGCTCCACAACTCTCTACGAAATAATCAGAATAATTAGTCATTCATTTTGTCTTTTTTTGGTAATTGTATGTCTTTTTTTTGGCAATTTAATGTCTCTTTTTGGTAAATTTGGGTCTTCTTTTGGTCATTTACGTCTTTTTTTTTGTCATTTTACGTCCTGAGGTTGGTATTTTTTTGTCTCTTTTTGTAATTTTATGTCTTTTTTGGGCAATTTATGTCCTCTTTTGTCTGAATCTGTGTCTGTCCTCTCTTTATTCTGTTCCACAACTCTCTACGAAATAATCTGAATAATTAATCATTCATTTTGTCTTTTTTGGCAATTTAATGTCTCTTTTTGGTAAATTTGGGTCTTCTTTTGGTCATCTACATCTTTTTTTTTTGTCATTTTACGTCCTGAGGTTGGTATTTTTGTGTCTCTTTTGGTAATTTTATGTCTTTTTTGGGCAATTTATGTCCTCTTTTGTCTGAATCTGTGTCTGTCCTCTTTTTATTCTCTTCTACAACTCTTAGAAATAATCAGAATAACTAAACTTTCTCATAAAGCCTGGGGAATATGTGATCGCTTAAAGGATTTAAGGATAAGACAGATATTATTCAAGTTTCTTATTATCAACAAATCCCATAAAAAGAGGAAAAACAACATTTTTTTTTAACTCATTCTGACTTCCTGTCTGTGGCTCACAGCTTGTTGGTTTCTACTGAATGACACTTTAAAAATCCAAACTTTCTAAATGATTTTACTGCCTCTATCACATTTCCAATATTGGGATTGAACCAGGAGAGTTTTGCTTGACTTGTGGCTCGGGATGCAACAAAAATACATATATAATTATGTTTTTATTAATATTTAAATAAATAACAGCGCTGAATTAATATTTGATTGATAGTATTTATTTAGTATTTTTCATATTTTGTGACACTTGTGGGCAATTGGAAAAGTGTTTATACATAAATTCAATTTTATTACAATTTTAAAAAAAACATTTTAGAGAGAAATTAAACTTTTTTTCTGATTTCTGTCATTCAAACTTTTAATCTCACGTGTCACGTGACAAATATTCACTTAAAATCTGTTTACACAGAGCGGAGAGGAGAGGACAGGAGAGGCTGTTTACACGGAGCAGAGAGGAGAGGACAGTAGAGGACTCTACAGCAATGTCTTTTTTTATATTTTTACGTCTTTTTCTGTATTCTACATTTTTTCTGGGTAATTTTGTGTCTTTTTTGATAATTTTCAGGGTTTTTTTTGGTTGTTTTGTGTCTTCTTTTGGTAATTCTTACTGTTTTTACAACATTCGTGACACTTGTGTTTATTTATAAATTCCATTTTATTTCAATTAAAAAAAAAAAAACTTATCAGAGGAATTCAACTGTTTTTCTGATTTCTGTCATTTTCTGACTGTGTTATTCTGATTGTGTGGATTCCATAGAGCTGCAGGACTTATATATTATATTGTAGAGAAAAACTAGGCCACAGTGAGTAAAATGTGAGCAAAAAACCCCTGAAACAGCTCGTTGGGATTCAGACAGTGTCCAGATTTCATGAAAGTCATGGTTCCATACATCAATTATTGATATCAACATTATAATTTTGTCTCTTTTGGTAATTTTATGTATATTTTTTTTGTCAATTTATGTCCTTTTTTTGTCAGTTTATGTTTTGTTTGTTATTGTATGTATTTTTTGGGTAATTTTGTGTCTTTTTTGGGTAATTTCTTTTTTTTTTTTTGTCATTTTACATCGTTACGTAGGTATTTTTGTGTCTCTTTTTGGTCATTTTGTGACATTTTCTGGACATAGACATGTTTGAATATCATTCCCATATCTAGCCATGATTGTGCTGATTCCATAAAGCTGCAGCATTTATATATTTATAGAGATTTTATATGTATATTGTAGTGAAAAAGGAGGACAAAGTGAGTAAAATGTGAGCAAAATACGCCCTGAAACTGCCTGTTGGGGATCAGAGGGTTGAGACATTTAAAGGCTGAGGATCCACATAAAATCGGGTCCCAAGACTGTGTGGGGGGACAGAGTGGAGTCTGGGGAGTCTACCTTGAGGTCCCTGTAGACGACGAAGCGGTTGTGCATGTGCTCCAGCCCCAGGATGATCTCAGCTGCGTAGAAACGCATCTCCTTCTCGCTGAACACGCCGTGCTGAGATAGGTGGTAGTGCAGGTCGCCTCCTAAAACACACACACACACACACACACACACACACACACACACACACACACACACACACACACACACACACACGAGAGTGCGTCAGTATGACCTCATAATAGCTCATGCTTCAGTCAATATCGATCAATACATTGTGGTAATCCTCTGGGGGAGAAAATGAGTCTCCATGGGAGGCCTCCTATGACTGTCTTCACATGTATTGACGGGTTTTATTTATAGAAGCTGAGCTGCAGCTTCTGTATCCTGATGACTGTGTTTCCTCTGAAAGGTGACTCAGGGCTTTGATGGTGAGACCGGCTGCCTCTGATGAAGCTCGGAAACTGGCCGCGCGCCGACAAAAGCCCGGAGAGGAAACGGCGAGGTGTGAGGAGCGCTGGCAGATGTGAGGCGTGAGGTAAACACTCGCAGCTCGTCATCACTGAGGGCACAATCCCATCAACTCCTGATTGACCCGAGCGGCTGAGTAATCCAATCTGTCTCACGCTGACAGGAGTTTAATCTGGACAGGTGTAGGTGTGTGTGTGTGTGTGTGTGTGTGTGTGTACCGTTCATGAGGTCCAGGATGAAGCAGAGCTTGTCGGGGGTGTGGAAGGCGTACGTCATGCACACGATGAACGGGCAGTCCTGCAGAGAGGCGGAGAGGAGGGTCACAGATCACAAACTGTCTGGCTGTTAAAGTTCTTATGCAACAAAGTAGAAATACTACGTTACAAGTTAAGGTCCAGTACAGATGTATGGGTTTTTTTGTAGATTCTTGCAGTAATTGTGCAGTAAAATGTCTCTGATTATAAGTGATTTTAACCCAGGGGTGTCAAACTCAAATACACAGTGGGCCAAAATTTTAAACTTGGACAAAGTCGCGGGCCAACATTGATATTTAATGAAAAAATTGACCTAAACAAGTTCAAACGAAATGGAACAATCAAAGCTTGATATAACTTAATATTGCAAACATTCAAAATCGAATATTAAATAAAAACAAACAAACACATCAATGGCATTCATTTCTTAAATAAAATTTAAATAAAAATCGTATGTCCCTTTATTTTATATGCGGCCTTCTTTAAATTTAAATTTAACAGTAATCTTTGTCCACAGGCTAAAAATAAATGTAAGAATAAAATAACAATAATAAACCAAATGACTAATAAGAATATCCTTCAATGAATGTGCAACCATTCAAGCCCATGCCTTGGACTAGCAAGAAAAAGTGCATAAAGACAACTTTAATTGTTGCTCAGTTTGCTACACACTGATCTACTGTGTTCAAGCCAAAACACGAGCAGAGCATTCTGGGATTTGTAGTATTATATTTTGGCATTTCCTCGCGGGCCAAATATAATTATACTGCTTTAACCCATAAGAACCCAGACCTATTTATCCTTGAAGGAAAATGATGGGGGATATACCACAGACCAAGTGGACCACATAGAACACATTTATGATGTTTTAAAAAAAAATATTACCACTAAATGTCAAAGATCTGAGATGTGACAAACACGTTACATTGGGCGTTTAATGGAATTTATGTTTATGATATTTCTTATTTTAAAATAAATAAACTATGTGTTGAATTTGACAAGATAAATGTACAAAAACGTTTTAAATCTGATTAATTTAAGTCAAATAAATGTCACGAAGTAGAAGTAGTCAGTCTGAGATGTAGTGAAGTAACTGTAGTTACGTAGTTGAAGTTGTAGTTGACGTAAGTGCAGTTTTTGAGTAAATCTACTTGGTAACTTTCCACGATACAAAGCATAACGACCAAAAAGAATAACAACTTTTAGTGATGAATAATATAAATGAAACACAGTGAACTCTTTCTATGTCTGATTCATATCCAGTTGATGTAGTAATGTGTATTTCAGACGTATATGGTCCTTCAGTGTGACGTCAGTAGATTGTAATGTTTTTAAAATATTTTCACTGTAAACACATAAACGTTACATTGGGCATTCATGGAATTTATGTTTATGATATTTCTTATTTTAAAACAAATAAACTACGTGTTGAATTTGACAAGATAAATGTAAAAAAAACGTTTTAAATCTGATTCATTTAAGTCAAATAAATGTCATGAAGTAGAAGTCTGAGATGTAGTGAAGTAACTGTAGTTACGTAGTTGAAGTTGTAGTTGACGCAAGTGCAGTTTTTGAGTAAATCTACTTAGTAACTTTCCACGATACAAAGCATAACGACCAAAAAGAAAATGAATAAGTAATAAATGAAACACAGTGAACTCTTTCTATGTCTGATTCATATCCAGTTGATGTAGTAATGTGTATTTCAGACGTATATGGTCCTTCAGTGTGACGTCAGTAGATTGTAATGTTTTTAAAATATTTTCACTGTAAACACGTCATAAATTACCTGACAAGTGCTGGGTGAAAATGTTTATTACCATCTGATCTCCACGTTAGAGCGGCTTCATGTGACGCAGCGTGTTTTAAAGTGTTCACTGATTCACCCAGCTGCTGCTGCTGGCGGCGGCGGGATAACTCACCCCTGTGCTGACTAACGACAGCATGATTCTCTCGTTGAGCGCGAGAGTCTCCCCCTGCTTCATCTTGATCCTCTTCTTGTCCAAACACTTCATGGCGTACCTGACATTCAGACAACAAACGGCGCAGATGAACACATCAGCAGTCACAGCGTGAGTCTGTCCTTTAACAAGCCTTTCATTCTCCCTCCTTACATCTTCCCCGTGTCGGCCTTCCTGCAGCCGTACACCTCGCCGAAGCCGCCCCTGCCGATGATCCGATGCACGCTGAAGTCGTTCATGGTCAGCTGGGGAAGGAAAGAGAAAGAGGAGAGAGTTTAACAGCAGTGAAACGTAGATTTTAGAGAGTTTCAGACTCAAACCTGCTGGAATAAAGTCTGCTGTAAAAGCTGAATTAATCTCAAGGTCCCCATACTAGTTTTTTTTCTCCACACTGTGAGGTTTTCATCAGGTTTTGGTTGGGGGAAAGCAAGTAAGTAGATTTTTTTGCATCTGCTGAATGTGTCAGTCACTCATATTCATGGTAACTTTGGAGGAGAGAAGCAATAAAATCAAATAAAAAAGTATAAAGTTAATTAAATGTACCAAGCATAATATTACAAATAAATACAGGCATTAATAAACTGATAAAATGCAATATAAATTACTATTGCTATTTTAATTTGCTTTACTAGTTACTTTATATTTAATGGTATTTTTAAATGCACATATTTATGAATTTTATTTATTAAATTTTGTCGTTCATGGTCAGCTGAGGAAGGAAAGAGAAAGAGGAGAGAGTTTAACAGCAGTGAAAGGTAGATTTTAGAGAGTTTCAGACTCAAACCTGCTGGAATAAAGTCTGCTGTAAAAGCTGAATTAATGTCAAGGTCCCCTGACTAGTTTTTTTCTCTTTTTGTTCAACCACACTGTGAGGTTTTCATCAGTTTGGGTTCAGATTTTTTTGCATCTGCTAAATGTGTCAGTCACTCATATTCATGGTAACTTTGGAGGAGAGAAGCTATAAAATCAAATAAAAAAGTATAAAGTTAATTGAATGTACCAAGCATAATATTACAGGCATTAATAAACTGATAAAATGCAATATAAATTACTTTTGCTGTTTTAATTTGCTTATTTATCTATTTACTTTTGTATTAATTCCCCTATTTATTTATTTACTTACTTTAATATTTACTTTATATTTAATGGTATTTTTAAATGCACATATTTATGAATTTTATTTATTAAATTTTGCCGATGATCTGATGCACGCTGAAGTCGTTCATGGTCAGCTGAGGAAGAAAAGAGGAGGAGGAGAGAGTTTAACAGCAGTGAAACATAGATTTTAGAGAGTTTCAGACTCAAACCTGCTGGAATAAAGTCTGCTGTAAAAGCTGAATTCATCTCAAGGTCCCCTGACTAGTTTTTTTCTCTTTTTGTTCAACCACACTGTGAGGTTTTCACCAGGTTTGGGGGGAAAAAGCAAGAAAGTAGATTTTTTTGCATCTGCTGAATGTGTCAGTCACTCATATTCATGGTAACTTTGGAGGAGAGAAGCTATAAAATCAAATAAAAAAGTATAAAGTTAATTAAATGTACCAAGCATAATATTACAAATAAATACAGGCATTAATACATTGATAAAATGCAATATAAATTACTATTGCTATTTTAATTTGCTTATTTATCTATTTACTTTTGTATGAATTCCCCTATTTACTTATTTACTTCATATTTAATGGTATTTTTAAATGCACATATTTATGAATATTTTTTATTAAATTTTGCAGATTATCTGATGCAAGCTGAAGTCGTTCATGGTCAGCTGAGGAAGGAAAGAGAAAGAGGAGAGAGTTTAACAGCAGTGAAACGTAGATTTTTAGAGAGTTTCAGACTCAAACCTGCTGGAGTAAAGTCTGCTGTAAAAGCTGAATTCATCTCAAGGTCCACTGACGAGCTATTTTTCTCTTTTCTTTGTGTGGTTTTCATCAGTTTTGGGGGGAGGAAAGCAAGTAAGTTGACCTTAAATAATAATTTTTTAAAAAATCATAAAATCAGTAGCATCCCGTAATCATGGTAACTACGCAGGATGGAAGCTATAAAATAAAAAAAAGAAAGAAAAAAGGAAAATGACCCGAGTGTGGATAAGGGTTAAGGATAATTAATTAATTAACTGATGAAAAGCAACAAAAATTAGCATTGCAAGTTTATTATTTATTTACTTTTGTTTTAATTTGCCTACTTTTTACTTTGCTATTTAATTTTCCCTTTTATTTATAATGGCAATTTTTTAAACTATGCATTTATATTTATTTATTTAAAGATTTTTTTATTCATTTATTTTTTAATGCACATATTTATGAATTTTTATTTTTTTGAAAATCGTAAAAAAATTTGTTATTTTCCTTTCCCCCCTATTATTCCCATTAACAAAAAGTTTGAATGACAGCCCATTAATTTGCGAATAGAAGATATGCATGACTAAAACAATAGAGAATTAAATAGTTTACAAATAGTAATGACGAAAAAAAATAATACAGAAATAAATAAATATATACATACAAAAAATAAAGAATGCAGAAATAAAATTAACACAATAAACACAAAATAAAAACTAAGTAGCAATTAAAACAGATACTTTTTGTCGCATTAAATCAGTAAGGAATGCATACATTTTATCTCTAATGTTATTTTTCAGACATGTATATATCAATTAATTAATATTTATTTATTATCAATTTTGTTATCTCATACCCTCCACAGTAACTGCATATTTTCATCACATTTTATACACATTTAAGACCTTAAATTATCAGTTTATCATCTGAGATACGATCCAAAGCTCAACAGCAGCCACTGAACAGACCTGGCACAGTTTATCATCATTTAAGACATTTAAAAGACATTTTAAAGTCCAGCAGCAGCTTCAACTGTTGCAATCACCTTTCCTTCACTCTTGTGACACCAAATCACAGAAAGGAAACACATTATGTGCAGCGTGACTCGCTGTCAGTCAGCAGATTTAATCCTGATGATGCAGCGTGAGTCACTGTAGCTGTCCAAGAATGATTACCTGTCACGACATATGTTGTTGTTGTTGTTGTGTAATGTTTACACCTCCTGGTTCATTTGTAGTAAGTCAGTGTGAACATGAAATGCACTGGTACTAATATCAAATAGTAATTTTTTCTCCCCTTATAAATCATAGAAAAAGGCACCCCTTATAATGCAGAACTTGCCTGAAAATGATGATGTTTTTAACTTTTCTTCAGTATCAAAGTAATCCAGTGATATTTGTCTGTATATGCATGTTTACATTGCAAACAGGAGCTGCTAACAGATAATTCTGCATATTTTTAACGGTGACAAATTGCAAATGAAGGCAGTAGAGCAGCAGTACACAATTAGAGCCAGAATGACTTTTAAGAGACAGAATCAACAAGTTTCAAGGATTCAAAGATTTCTTTGTTTCTAATAAATGTCCATAAAATGACTTAAAAATCATACAAAAAAAGGCACTCCCTATATTACAGAAGTTGCCTGAGAATCTTCATGTTTTTGACTATTCTCCAGTATCAAAGTAATCCAGTGATATTTGCCTGTGCATACATGTTTACACTGCAAACAGGAGCTGCTGATAGATAATTCTGCAAACTTTTAATGGAGAATATTTGCAACTATAGGCACAAAAAAGTCTGTGGCTGTCATTTTAAAGCAGCACTCCAACAATTTAGAGCCTCCGTGACTCCTGAGGGACAGATTCAACAAGATCCAAGGATTCAAAGATGTCTTTGTTGCTAATAAATGTCCATAAATCCACATAGAAATCATACAAAAAAGGCACTCCCTATATTACAGAAGTTGCCTGAGAATCTTCATGTTTTTGACTATTCTCCAGTATCAAAGTAATCCAGTGATATTTGTCTGTACATGAATGTTTACACTGCAAACAGGAGCTGCTGATAGATAGTTCTGCAAACTTTTAATGTTGATAATATGCAAATGTAGGCTTAAAATCCTTCAGTACTTCAACACTATAGAGCCTAAAGGACCGAGGGACAGATTCAACAAGTTTCAAGGATTCAAAGATGTCTTTGTTGCAAATAAATGTCCATAAAATCACCTAGAAATCATTAAAAAAGGTGCTCTCTATATTACAGAAGGCGCCTGAGAATGTTCATATTGTTAAGTTTTCTCCAGTACCAAAGTATTCCAGTGATATGTGCCTGTACATGCATGTTTACACTGCAAAAGGAGCTGCTGATAGATCTGCAAACTTTAAATGGAGAAAATGTTCAACAATAGGCTTAAAAGTCTGTGGCTGTCATTTTAAAGCAGCACTCCAACAATTTAGAGCCTCCATGACTCCTGAGGGACAGATTCAACAAGATCCAAGGATTCAAAGATGTCTTTGTTGCTAATAAATGTCCATAAATCCACTACAAAAAAAAAGCACTCCCTATATTACAGAAGTTGCCTGAGAATCTTCAAGTTTTCAATTTTACTCCAGTATCAAAGTAATCCAGTGATATTTGTCTGTACATGAATGTTTACACTGCAAGCTGGAGCTGCTGATAGATAATTCTGCACAGTTTTAATAGAGACAATATGCTTAAAAGTCGCTGGTTGTCACTTTAAAGCAGCAATTCAACAATTTAGGGCCATCATGGACTTTTGATAGATTCAACAAGATTCAACAGTGCATTTGTCACAAATTAAGGCAATAAACCCATTTAGAAATCCTAGAAAAAGGTGCATCCTACATTACAGAACCTGCCTGATAATCATCACATGTTTAACTATTCTCCAGTATCAAAGTAATCCCGTGATAGTTCACTGTACATCTATGTTTACACTGCAAACAAAATATGATAAAGGTGGTAATATGCAAATAGAGGCTTAAAGTCCCTGCCTGTCACTATAAAGCAGCGATTCAACACTTTAGAGCCCGAAGGACTCTTGAGAGACAAATTCAACAAGTTTCAGGGATTCAAAGGTTCGTTTGTTGCAAAGTAACGTCCATGAAACCACTTAGAAAACAGAAAAAAAAGTTGCTCCTTATAACTGTGGAAGTTGCCTTGAGAGTAATCAAGTTTCCGTCGGTATTTAATTGATCCAGTGATAGTTGTCTGTACGTCTGTAAGTACACTGCAAACAGGAGCTGCTGACAGATAATTCTGCAAACTTTTAATGGAGACAATTTGCAAATAACGGCTTGAAGGTCTTCGTCTGTCAGTTTAAAGCAACACTCCAACTACTCATTATTGTACTTTCATAAAGACAGAGGAGACAGAGTCTAGATTTAAGGGTTCAAAGGTTCATTTGTGGCAAACTGACGTCCGTAAAACCGCTCAGAAATCACAGAAGAAGACTTCTTCTTCTTCTTCTAACTGGAGAACATGCTGAAGAATATCACATTTTCTTCAGTATCAAAATAATCCAGTGATATTTGTCTGTACATCCATGAGTAGACTGCAAACAGGAGCTGCTAACAGACAATTCTGCACACTTTACAGTGGAAAACGTGCAAATATAGGCTTTAATTCCCTGCCAGTAAACTTAAAGCAGCCCCCAAACTATGCATTATTGCACTAAGAGCTGCAGAGACAGATTCAACAACATTCAATGGTTCAAAGGTTAATTTGTCGCAAAATAACGTCCATAAAACTGTTCAGAAATCATAAAAAAAAGACTCCTTAAAGCTGCAGAATGTGCCTAAAAATTACGATGTTTTGAAGTTTTCTTCAGTATCACAGTTAACCAGTGATATTTGTCTGTACATGCATGTTTACACTGCAAACAGGAGCTGCTTACAGATAATTCTGCATACTTTTAATGTGGATAATATGCAAATATAGGCTTTAAGTCCCTGCCTGTAAACTTAAAGCAGCACTCAAACTATGTATTAATGTACTAAGGGCTGCAGAGACAGATTCAACAAGATTCAAGGGTTTAAAGGTTAATTTGTTGCAAATTAACGTCCATAAAACTGCTCGGAGATCATAGAAAAAGACTCCTCACAGCTGCAGAACGTGCCTAAAAATGATGATGTTTTCAAGTTTTCTTCTGTATCAAAATAATCCAGTGATATTTGCCTGTATATCCATGAGTGGACTGCAAACAGGATATGATAACAGATCATTCTGCATGCTTTTAATGGAGCCACATTTCAAAGTAAAATACAAATGGCTCAGGTTGTGGTCAGCAGTGTGGCTTCCTGTTTACGTCGGTAAAAGCATTCAGAGAATTATAGAGTGAACTGTAGCATGATTATCCCCCAAATAGAAGTGAGACGAAGAATCATAATAACAGGAGTTACAAAACAATTAATGAGCGTTTTTTATATTGAACATCATAAAGGTTAATGATGTGCATACAGAGAAGTGTCCCACAGGGTCCACAGTGCATCCACACGCTTCTCTCGCTCCCATTTCAGTTCTTTAAAATAATTCATTAAAATATGCAATGGTTTAGATCAGTGTATATGATGGAATAGTGGCATTAGAATGTGTCAGAGGCACCAAATTTGGGCACGCCCCCGGACCCCTCTAGCTCAGGGGTGTCAAACTCTGGCCCGCGGGCCAAATTTGGCCCGCAGTGTAATTTTATTTGGCCCGCGAGGCAATACCAAATTATTATATAATTATTGTACTATAAAAGATGACCCGCCGGTATTATACGGCGCATTTACCGCTAATACTACAAATCCCACAATGCCCTGCTGTTGTTTTGGCGCATCAATCAGGACAGGACCCAGAAACGCGCTCCTCTGTGTCGTCATAGCAACCTCAAGCTAGAGCCGTCTCCGAGCTACCCCTTCCCAAAAATTCCCGAAAAGAAAAGGCAGAATTTGCTAACCTGTTGAAAAAGTTTATTTTGATATTTAAATCAGAAGGATGCAAATAGAAAAGAGGCACACGATTTTTATTTAATTATTAATTAATGACATTGATGTGCTTTTTATTTAAAATTTGATTTGCATGTCTGCACTATTTAGTTATATATTGTATGTTTATAAGCATTGCTGGTTCCATATTCAATGTTAAAGCAAAACATGTTTGGTATATATTAAAAGGTTTATTTGTTCAATGTTGGCCCGCGATTTTATTCAAGTTTTAAATTTTGGCCCATTGTGTATTTGAGTTTGACACCCCTGATCTAGATTGTTGTAGTAACTCAGCAACAACACATTAAAGTGTAAAATGTGTCAGCTCTTTCCCTCTCAGATTCTGTCCAACAGATGATTTGTTTACATGAAGCTCAGAGTGAAGAAAGCAGCTGAAACACTGAGAGATTCCAACATTCTGCAGAGGTGGAAGAGACGTAGAAACCTCTGAACTAAACTACAGGTGTAAAATGTTTAGAGGTTGTACTCACGTGGATGTTGAGCTCCACGTTCTTCCACTGGCAGAAACGAGTAAATTTGTCACTGAGGGGGAAAAGGAGAAAAACACGTCGAGGGTAAAAAATGTGAACTTTCTGTTTGAGGTGAACAAATGATGAAACTACTCCCTCCTCCTCCGTCTGTCTCACCTCTCTATGAACTTCTGGAAGATCTTCCCTCTCAAGCTGTCGCAGATCTCCACTATGTATGGCTGCAGGGGCACAGAAACACGTTTCTATCAGAAATTATGCCACATAAATTCTTTGCAAAAGCATAGATACTCTGTGCATTGTTGTGACAACTGAAATGGACTTCTGTTAATTCACTGAACGTTCATGTTTGAAGGAAATACTGACACGTTTACGCAATATCTGTGAGGGAAGATTTAGTCACTGGGAATGATTTTGCATCCAGAATAAGAGCCGTGTTGTTGTCCGAGAGAGGAAGTTGTTGATTAGATTTACTGAGCTGAGAGAAAACAACCCTCTGTCTTTAAATTGTGTTTTTTTCTGGGTGACCTTTTGCCAATTTATTTATGCTTCTCGCTAAATGTATAATTAGCAACAGCATGAATCTGAGAGTTTAAAAATAGTGTCGACAGTGTTGGACAACACAAGTACAAGCAGCAGATTCTTTTCATTTTCCTTAATCAGGAAATGAGAATCTTTCATTAACCAGTATCATTTTTCACAGCATATTAACAGTCAAAAACATCACAAAACCAAGATATTTTTAGACAACTCTAGCTTATAAACACTGAGAAACACTGTGATCAGCTGCTCTGATGAATAACTGACGCAAACGTAAGACATCATGACACAATTTTATATCTCATAAGGATAACATTTAATAATGTTTTCTGCACTGTAAAAAAAAAAAAAAAAAAAAACTTTGCTTCAGATAACAGTAAACAACAGTAAGTTATTTTACAACAACTAACATTTATTTTTATTTATTTATTATTATTTACTATATTAATTTACAGATTTCAATTTCACTTTCCGGTTAATATTTGTAATAAAAATAATTTACATTTTTTATGGTACTATTTTTTATCTACTTGGTAGAATTAATCTAATTTAATTTTAATTTATCTTACAGATAATTTCTATAACGATACAGATCATTTACATTCAATGTCTGTATTAATATATATATATATATATATATATATATATATATATATATGTGTGTGGAATAAATAAAGTTATTTGTTATTATTTGATAAGTGTTTTTCTTTTTTTTTTTTTTTCTTAACAATTTATTTTTAAATTAAATTGAAAGTTTTACTGTAAAAAAAACTTAAAAGTTTCCTTATTTTTTAAATTCAGCAATATGATGTGTATTTTTGCTATTTTTTTTTTACATAGAATTGACTGTCATTTAACATTCAAAACCTTTAAGTAATACTGTGTTTAAAAAAAGTGAGGAAAAACAGCTATAGTGTCCCATTATATTAATTTACAGATTTCAGCTTTAATTTTATGGTTAATATATGTAATCAAAGTTTTTTCATTTGCACTGTATGCAGAAAAAAAAGCACAAGAAAAATGCTGTAAAATAATACAGGAAATTGTATGTATTTTTTTTATAGTGTGATGTTTGTGCTGCACGAATACACTGTCAAAAATGATTAAAATGAATGAAAGTTGGTGCTCTGAGTTAAGATGGGACTATAATTTACTAAACTAACATCATTTTGTATACAAGAAGACACGACACTAACGATTGAGACCATAAACTCATTATGAGAATGTTTACTGAGATCACAAATCAGGTCAGAAGTAGGCTCTTTTTCTCATAGACTTCTATACAATCTGTCTTCTTTCTGCAGCCAGTGGAGTCGCCCCCTGCTGGACGTTAGACAGAATGCAAGCAGCTTCACTCTTCACACCCGGAGTCTGCATCCACTTGTGGTCGGTGGTTCTAAATCTATTAATTTCTGTCATTATTTAACAAATATTGACTGACGGCACAAAGTTTAACCACGTTTTGTTTTCACACGGCCCCGCCCTGACACAGACATTTTGAGAAAGGTCAGAAACTGCAGCGTACTGTAAAAAAAAGGCTTGCAAAGGTTACTCTGTGTGTGTGTGTGTGTGTGTGTGTGTGTGTGTGTGTGTGTGTGTGTGTGTGTGTGTGTGTGTGTGTGTGTGTGTGTGTGTGTGTGTGTGTGTGAGTGTGTGTGTGTGTTTGTGTGTGTTTGTGCATAATTTACACCCTCTGATGTGTTGAGGGTGTGAAGTATAAAAATAAGGGAAGCCTCCAATATTTAATTAGTCACTGTCGGCCATCACAGTGCACAGCATAAATCATTTACTGAGCAGAGATTTCACTTTGTGCTGTTTTTATTGCGTTATTCTTGCTCTGTTTCATCTTATTCTGTTTTATTTTGATTTGATCTGATTTATTTGACACAGCAGGAAAAGCACAGGTGTGAGAAACAAGAAACACAAATGACAATAATCATATTTTTCAGACTTTCTGTTCAATGAGAAGGAAAGAAACGTTGATGTTTTACCTGGAAGAGAGTCGGGGGAACCTGTTTCTTTGCTAAGTGACTCTGCACATGGTCCACTGCTTTCTTAGAAAAAGGCTGAAACAAAGAGGAGGAAATAAAAGGAGAGCTCGTTAAAAACAGATGCAGCTTTACCAGTTTTTCACTTCTGTTTTTTTTCTTTGTGTGAGGATGTGAGTCCCCCTCGTGTAACATGACCGGGACACTGCCACCAACAATATCTGTTTGTCTGAATGCATGCATGCGTGTGTGTGTGTGTGTGTGTGTGTGTGTGTGTGTGTGTGGGCGTGTGTTTAATAACTTCCTCCCTTCAGACAGCAGACCGCACTAACTTTGCTCTCTGTGCATCCCTGAGTGTTGCTCTGTGGTCGGCTGTTTGTGGTGAAAATGGACAAACTTGTTTCAGTTTAAAGATTTCCCATCAGCTTTCAGAGTTTAACCTCTTACACTCCATGCCTCCTTTCTACTGTACTTCTAGTTAGGGCTGTAGTGGATGTTTAGGGGGAGACAGCAGGTCAACAGTAGAAGTGGTGAACATCATGTGAAAGCTGAGAAGTTAAAGATTAATCTGAGATTCTCAGCACCGTGAGTCAACATGTTGTGACTGTGAACATTTCCATGCTTCATTTTTGTCTCATAAGTTAATGCGGCCTCTGAAAGATGTGTGAGAAAGCCGTCGTCCTCAGAGAACTGAAGAGGTTAAAGAGTAACGTAATACTAAATCCACCAGTTATTTTATTATAGTACTAACTGATTCTGGTAGGAATTGACTTTCTTGACAATATCCAGTGATTCTGTCACTTCAGATGTGGACACACAGAGACTGGAAGCACTACAGAAGCAGAGCCTTCTGCTCTCTGTCTCTGTCTGTCTCTGAGTCTCTGTGTGTCCATTTTTCCATATGTGTCACTGTATGTCTCTCTGTGTCTCTGTGTGTCTCTCTGTGTCCCTGTTAATCTCTGTGAGTCCTTGTGTGTTTCTGTGTCTCTGTGTGTCTCTGTGTGTCCATATGTGTCTCTGTGTGTCTCTGTGTATCCATCTAAGTCTCTGTGTGTCTCTGTGTGTCCCTGTGTGTCTCTGTGTGTCTCTGTGTGTCCATCTAAGTCTCTGTGTGTCTGTGTGTCCATCTAAGTCTCTGTGTGTCTCTGTGTGTCCATCTAAGTCTCTGTGTGTCTGTGTGTGTCTATGTGTGTCTCTGTGTGTCTCTGTGTGTCTCTGTGTGTCTCTGTGTGTCCATCTAAGTCTCTGTGTGTCCATCTGTGTCTCTGTGTGTCTCTGTGTATCCATCTAAGTCTCTGTGTGTCTCTGTGTATCCATCTAAGTCTCTGTGTGTCCCTGTGTGTCTCTGTGTGTCCATCTAAGTCTCTGTGTGTCTCTGTGTGTCCCTGTGTGTCTCTGTGTATCCATCTGAGTCTCTGTGTGTCTCTGTGTGTCCATCTAAGTCTCTGTGTGTCTCTGTGTGTCCATGTGTCTCTGTGTGTCCCTGTGTGTCTCTGTGTATCCATCTAAGTCTCTGTGTGTCTCTGTGTGTCCATCTAAGTCTCTGTGTGTCTGTGTGTCCATCTAAGTCTCTGTGTGTCTCTGTGTGTCCATCTAAGTCTCTGTGTGTCTGTGTGTGTCTGTGTGTGTCTCTGTGTGTCCATCTAAGTCTCTGTGTGTCTGTGTGTCCATCTAAGTCTCTGTGTGTCTGTGTGTGTCTATGTGTGTCTCTGTGTGTCTCTGTGTGTCCATCTGTGTCTCTGTGTGTCCCTGTGTGTCTCTGTGTGTCCATCTGTGTCTCTGTGTGTCCCTGTGTGTCTCTGTGTATCCATCTAAGTCTCTGTGTGTCTCTGTGTATCCATCTAAGTCTCTGTGTGTCTCTGTGTATCCATCTAAGTCTCTGTGTGTCTCTGTGTGTCCATCTAAGTCTCTGTGTGTCCATCTAAGTCTCTGTGTGTCTCTGTGTGTCCATATGTGTCTCTGTGTGTCTTTGTGGGTCCATGTTTCTATATGTGTCCATATGTGTCCCTCTGAGTCTCTGTGTGTCCCTGTATCTCCGTGTGTCCCTTTGTCTCTCTTGGCTCTTTGTGTCCAGGTCTGTCTGTGAGTCTCTGCATGTCCCTGAGTGTCCCTATCTGTCTCAGCGTGTTGTGAAGGCGTCCTCACATGTGAACAGGACAGCAGCTCCTTCATGATGTATCCGTCGTAGATCTGCCGGCTGCGGCTCAGCCTCTCCTCCTCTGAGTCCAGCTTCTCGTAGTCCTTAATCTGAAAGTAAGAACACACACCAGGTCGTCCTGTTAACGCCACAACAAGGCTTCCTGCTGGGAGGGCTAAATCAGAATGAGCGGGATTACAGGCTCCTAATCTTTCACCCGCGTCTAATCCCACACACACGCGGGGGACACTTACTTCTTCGTAGAACTTGAGCTGTGGCACGGCCTCGTCGATCTCATTCATACAGAAGTCCTTGAACAGTAGGAAGCCTGGAGGACACACAGGGAGGGACATAGTGAGGACAGACAACACACACTGTTGATTCAAGGTGACGATTAATTAACTCCAGCGATAAAATCCTGTTAAATCCTGTATGTTAATGGCTCCCGGGGGGGTCCACACTGAAATATCTCAACTGGATGGATTGCTTTAAAAACTTAGTAGATATTCAAGATCCCCTGAGGATGAATGAATGAATGAATGAATGAATGAATCCTGCAGACTTTGGTGATCTCCCCAACATGGCATTGACCAAAACAAGACTCAAAATTAACAAAAGAGACACAAAAATACCAACTTAAGGACATAAAATGACCAAAAAAGAAACAAAATTACCCATAATAGTTTACTTGATGATATCTGAACCCCAACAAGCCATTTAAGTTGTTTTTGTGCTCTTTTTACACTTTTCTTCTGTGTCCTTTAGTCTCACTGCAATATATAAAGTCTCTATAAATCTATAAGTCCTTCAGCTCTATGAAATCAGCACAATCAGAACAACTCAAACATGTCTTTGTGCAGGATATCACAGTTAGAATTACAGATATCACAAAAAACAAGTTGAACTTATCAAATTTCTGTATATCACTTTTCCAAGTGCACTGCCCACAAGTGTCATGAATGTTTAAAAAAAAAAACAGTTTCCTCCTCTCCTGTCCTCTCCTCTCTGCTCTGTGTAAACAGCCTCTCCTGTCCTCTCCTCTCTGCTCTGTGTAAACAGCCTTTCCTGTCCTCTCCTCTCTGCTCTGTGTAAACAGATTCTCAGTGAATATTTGTTACGTGACTGTTGGTTAATGTTTTTAACAGGATCTGGTTAATGTAAACACTTTATTTAAATGACACATGGAGAATAAAGAGATTCTGACACAAATATCAACATTTTAACACAAGTTTTGGTCACTTTTTATGACGGAAGTGTTTGTAACCGTTGAACTGTTGGAGAGTTCAAACTCTACAGTTTCTTTCTACAATATGGGAAGTCACAGTTATCAATGGACTGACATTTAATTTGGTTTGGACAGAATCAAGTTCAGCTCCGCACACTCGGGGTGTAATGGTTCACAAAAGTCCCTGTTTGCTTCTAACCACAGTTTAGAAGTCACGGTTCACAGAAAGTTCAGTTCAGCAGAAATAAAATCCCCAAATCTTTACTTTACTCTGAACAGACAGTAGTGCAAGTGTCAAAGACAAAGTCCTCCTGCAGGGGACGGAGGGCACACTTTGCCCACCGGCAACTCTGGTTTATTTTTATTATAAAAAATAAGCAACATTTGAAACACTTCAGTGTCTCTCTGCATGAACTCTGAAGGAAAAGGGCAGCAGGTCACAACAGGCTGGAAAATGGAGAATAACAAATATATAGAATAATAAATAAATAAAACGTGCATTAGGAGTGTTACAATTCATTTCATCTTTTCTATATATACATTTTCAAGCCTCCTGAATGATTTTCATTCCAGTGATTGGCATAAACGGCAATTCAACTGTAAGAATATCGTGGAATTTGCCAAATAGATGTTAAAATGTTATAAATCTGTGTTTTCCTCTCCAATATAAAGTGCATTTTCACGGCCTAGAAGCAGACTGAGCCATATAACTATTGGACATAAAAATACAAAAGTTCAGTGCCCACCATTCATTAAGGATTATGATTTTATAGTTCACAAATGCCGAAACACGATCAGTGACAGACAAGCATTTCAATTTAAGAGACAAGTTTGAAAAATTGGTTTTGAAATGGGTTAAACTTGAAAAACAATGGATCCTACACAAAATAAAATTGCAAATCTTTAGCTAGATGCTAAATGCTAAAGGCTTTCTCATGGATTTCTGAGAATGTGATGAGAAAAAAAATCCTCTTAGCCATTATAATGAGAATTTCTCAAAATAATGAAACTTTGTCAAAATAATGAGAACATTTCTCAGATTAATTATGATTTAGTATCTCAAAATGAGAAAAAATGAGAAAATGAAACTTTCTCAAAATAAGAAAGTTTTTACAAATAATAATACTCTCTGAATGACAATTTCTCAAAAATAAACTCTCAAAATGAGATACTTTCTCAAAATAATGAGAAAATGTTTCAAATTAGTAATGATTTATGGGGCGGCTGTGGCTCCGTTGGTAGAGGGGTTGCCCACCGATCGGAGGGTTGATGGTTCGATCCCTGACCACGGCAGCCTACATGTCGAAGTATCCTTGAGCAAGATACTGAACCCCAAATCACTCCCGATGCTGCGTTCATTGGTGTGTGAATGAATTCCCAATGGTGGCAGGTGGCACCGTTTAGAGTAGCCTCGGCCACCAGAATGAATGTGTGAGTGAATGGGTGAATGAGTGCAGTCTGTAGTGTAAAGCGATTTGAGTGGTCGCACTAGAAAAGCGCTGTACAAGTGCAGGTCCATTTACCATTTAGTATCTCAAAATAATGAAACTTTGTGAAAATAATGAAGCTTTGTCTGAACAGTGTGACGGTCTCGCTCACCCCTCTATGAACCTCAGAACATGATGAGAACACGTCGGCTCAGAGTCTGCAGGTGGATCCGGCCTGTGACCTTTAGTTCCACCGTAAGTGCACGACTCTACACACAGAGTGTGATGTGTGTGTGTGTGTGTGTGTGTGTGTGTGTGTGGCGGCGTGCACCGGGCCATGACCCTCTTATGTTACAGTTCTGTACCAAAACACAAACAACCACAGTAAATGTGGAAGTGATTTCAGACACTTGATATATGAATGTCTGGGTTAGAGCTGGGATGATGAACGATGTTATCATTCGTCTTGACCGCTAACAGTCATCAACCACTGAGCCCAACGCCGAGATGAAACCCACCAACACCTGCAGCTGCAGCTACAGCTGCAGCTACAGATACAGCTGCAGCTACAGATACAGCTGCAGCTACAGATACAGCTACAGCTACAGATACAGCTGCAGCTACAGCTGCAGATACAGCTGCAGATACAGCTACAGCTGCAGATGCAGATACATGACAGCTACAGATACAGCTACATCTACAGATACATCTACAGCTACAGATAGGATACATCTACAGCTACAGATACAGATACAGATCGAATACAGATACAGCTACAGCTACAGATACAGCTACAGCTACAGCTATAGATACAGCTATAGATACAGATACAGATACATCTACAGCTACAGCTACAGCTATAGATATAGATACAGATAGGATACATCTACAGCTACAGATACAGATACAGATCGAATACAGATACAGCTACAGATACATCTACAGCTATAGATACAGCTACAGATACAGATACAGATATAGATACAGATACATCTACAGATACAGATACAAATCGAATACAGATACAGCTACAGCTACAGCTATTGATACAGATACAGATACATCTACAGCTACAGCTACAGCTATATTTTATACTAAATATATTTGACCTATAATGAGAAAATGTCTCAAATTAATCATGATTAAGGTTCCCAAAAATAATGAGACATTTTTTTTTTTTAAAAAAGAGAGAAACTTTCTCAAAATAATGAAACTTAAATTAACGAGAACATTTCTCAGATTAATGATAATTTAGTATCTTTAGTATTTAAAGTGTTGGTTCCAAATCAAACATCTAAGAGGTAAAATGAGGAGAAATCTGTGTGTTCATGTTTATTTGTGGTGAAATAATTAAGAATTAAGATGATCAAACTTTCTCAAAATAATGAGAAAATGTCTCAAAATAATGAGAACTTCTCAAAATAAGTGTATTTTATTTAAAGGAGCAGAGACTGATTTTACGAATTCAACTTATGGTGCACACCCGAGCTGTCAAACCAAATATAAAGTAGAAGAACACTCATTCAAACTAAAACCTTATTAAAACCTATTATTAATGTTTTTGAAGGGTTTTTTTCAGAAATTAATAATGGTTTAGTATCTCAAAATAATAACAAATTTCCAGAAATATTGAGAAAATTTCCATAAATAATAAAACTTTTTAAGATGAGAAACTTTCTAAAAATGACTTCGTATCTGAAAATAATGAGAAATTCTCAAAATAACGAAATTATTTTTTTTCAGTCCATGCATCTATTGTGGTGAAATGATTAGGAATTATTAAGATGATTATTCTTTAGTGGGTTTTGTGTCATATGATTTGATCAGTTTGGACGACTCGAGCTGAAGATTTCATCCATCGTCACGTTTCTCCATAAATTGGTTCAGTCTGTGTAATTAGAGATGATGGTAAAATAGAATCTATACTGTTAAATAGCCAGAAATGTCAGAAAGCTGTTCAAAAGCGAACAGAGACTGAAGCCGACACCTGAAGCACCGCGTGAACGTGTGAACGTGAGAGCAGTTTTCACTGTATTAGTCTAAATAATAGATTGAGGTTGTCTTGTTCTCATTAGGGCCGATACAGCAGCCTGCAGCCCACACCCACACACAAACACATGTATATACACACACACACACAGCTCATAATGATAGAAGATGGCACCAAGCATTACTGGGTGAAAATGATACACTCTGTGTCGCTCTCAAACACCAACAATGGATAAAAATCTCACGACGTGCAGTCAGATCTACACTCAGACATTATCTGAGGAAGAAGAAGAAGATGACGAGGGGGAGGAGGAGGAGGAGGAGGGGAGTCGGGGGGGAAATAAAAACGCATCCACGTTGCTTGCAGAGATGAGACGCGCTGTTGCCATGGTAATTGCCTCCGTGGCTACAGGCGGTGTGTGTACGAATGGCGAGGAGATGTACAGTAGACTGCTGCAGCTCGCCGGGAGGCCGAGATGGTGATCCCCTGATGACACCACTGCACTGCTCGCCGTGGTCAAAACAAAGACATCAGAGGACACAGCAGCCCTGTGTGTGTGTGTGTGTGTGTGTGTGTGTGTGTGTATGTTGCAGGGACACAGTGGCACTCGGTGTTTGCGTGTCCGAGCGCTCCTCTCCTTGGTTTTACCTCATTAGCATCAGGAATTAGCAAAAATAGACGGCTAACAAGATTCCTGACACAGATCACGGGTCGGTCGGGCGCTCTGACCCTCACGGCGCCCTGGAAGACGCTGAGAGGAGTTCAAAGGCACGGGAACATATGTGGCATGCATTAGAATTGCATTGTCACAAAAATATCACAAGGTGACCAAAAAGAGACACTAATTTATCAAAAAATGACACAAAATTACCAAAAACAAGAACGTACAGTGACAAAAAGATGCTAAAAAATGCTGAGAGGCGTTCAAAGGCACGAGAACATATGTGGCATGCATTAGAAAAAATGCAAATACATATATTTAATGCAGCATGTGCAATATTTACCCCAAAGGCACTTATTTAGTGCAATATTCATGTAAAAACCACACCTCATTTAAACCCCTTTGTTTTGCTGTTTTTACTTTTTCCTCACTGTGGCCTTGTGTTTCTCTACAATAAAGTGTAAAATATAATAATAAAATTCATTCAAAACATCATCGTCTTTGTCCAGAAAATGACAAATGTCATGAAATGTGACAAAATGACCAAAGAGAGACATTAAATCATCAAAAAAAACGTTAAATGACAAAAAAGTACATAAATTGAATAATTTGAATTGAATAAATAATGTCCAATTCTCTCTGCAGATGAATAAACTACAGGAACATCTCAATACATTAGAATATGATGGAAAAGTCCATTAGTCCAGAAGTTCAAGTCAAACAGGGAAATTATGAATTAATTATATACTCATTTTTAAAAGTGTTGAAATTCATAATATAAAAGTTTATTTATTTTTCTGCAAACAACAGCCAAATTTTGAATTAAGTTCCTGACATAAATAAACTTTTCTATGATATTCTAATTTATTGAGATGCACCTGTATTCTGCTGCGGTTACAACTGTTTACAACCAGGTGCAGAACAGGCAGAAAACGAGCTTCTCGCCTTCTAAAAAGTGTCTTTTGTTGCAGTTTAGTGTCCTCACTGATTGGCTTTAAGGCGCTCGCAGCAGAAACCATTTGTTTTGGGCCTTACGCCGACTATCATCCATCCTGCACTTCTTCCCCTCTGCTTTATCTCTGCTGCAGACCTGATGCATCATTTCCCTCCGCTCAGCGCTGACACCAGCCTCACACACACACACGGGCTCACATGCATCCACACATGGTGTGTATGTACACAGCCCGGCGCACGGGGCATCCTTGTTTGCAGAATGGGTGCTACTGACAACCACACACACACACACACACAGAGAGACACACACACACACACAGGTCTCAGCAGTGAGGACTGAGTGTGTGAGAGAGGTATTAAGAGAGAGGGACAGAGGGGAAAACGACAGTTCTTACATCACCAAGACTCAAGGATTAACCTTAATCGCTGAACACTTCAACACTGCCCAGCTAATTCAACAAATGGCCTCTTCCAGAGACAAACACACACATCTACACACACATCTACACACACACCTTAAGCTCAAATCAGACACGAGTTCCTCTGAGCTTTGTCTCATTAGCGAGATCACCTGAAATGTCTAAAAATACCAGACTGGCTTGTTCTGACAACGTCCTCCATCATCTGCACACA
The DNA here is from genome assembly GCF_030273125.1 of Centropristis striata. Taxonomy (NCBI): domain Eukaryota; kingdom Metazoa; phylum Chordata; class Actinopteri; order Perciformes; family Serranidae; genus Centropristis; species Centropristis striata. The sequence continues at coordinate 29,936,722 of NC_081535.1, forward strand.
CACACACACACACACACACACACACACACACACACACACACTAACACACACACACACACTAACACACACACACACACTAACACACACAGGGGCAACAGTTGGCCGCTGTGTGCAGCAGGTAGCCGGTTCTGAAGTGGAAGCAGAAAAAGTGATATTTGGCTCGTGAAAGCTGCAGCGAGTTCATGTTAAACCTGGTCAAACTCTACTTAAAGGGACAGTTCTGCATTTTAGACATTAAGTTGTATGAAATCCTTTATCCCATGCCTTTATGACGCAGGCTGGGGTAGGGCAATATCTATCAAACTGTATATGTTTATGACTATATTGACAGTGAAATATGACGGTGGAACATAAAACCCTGCCGTCGCGCCAGCCCTTTAAGGATCAGTCTGACACCTCAGCTGTAAATGAGGAATCTACAAAATATTGGTCAACAATAATCAGTAAATTGCAGCTCTAATGAAATGTTCATCACGATTTCCCAACATGACGCCTTCTGCAAAGAACTTCCATAAGTTCAAAAATATTCAAATTATGAGTATAAAAAAATTAATGACGGGGTATTAGGGCGACATTTAGAAAAAAAATAATTAGGAGATTAAAGTCGAAAATATTGAATTAATTATGAGAATATTTGACTTAATTCTCGTAATTTATTCAATAATTACGACATTATTATAATTATAAATTAAATATTTTCGACTTATTCTGATAATAAATTTAATATTTTCGACTTATTCTCATAATAAATTAAATATTTTTGACTTATTCTCATAATAAATTTAATATATACAACTTTAGTCTTGTAATTAATTCAATATTTACGACTTCAATCTCGTAATTTTTTTCTTCTAAATGTGGCCCAAATACTGAATACGTTGAAGGTAACTTCAATCGTTTGTATTTTGGTTCCTTTTCTTTTTCTTTTTGGTTTCTTTTCTTTTTCTTTTCTTTCTCAAATATACGAGAGCAGACAGGAGAAGAATCTCACCCCTGATCACCATCAGCCTGATGACCTCACAGCTTCTCTAAAGTGAAATATTTGACTCTTTCTCTCTTTGTGTCCGTTCCCATCGGTGTTATCTTTCAGGAAGTTCAGACTTGTCGCCGTATCTCTTTCACTCTAACGTCCTTATCTCAGATAAATATGTTGGGTCAACATCAGGTCATGTAAAAGCATTCATTAACAAATAAAGAGGCTGATAGAGGCTTTTACTACCTGGAACTGTCACTTCAACGCTTCTGCTTTATTACAATTTAAAACATTTAGAACAGTATTCAGGTTTTACTTTCAATGGAAGAAGTAGAAGATATATCGGAGAAGAAGGAGAATCATTTCGTTTCAACTTTATGGAGAATCTGTACAGGAAGTGTTCTGTGTATTCTGTTAAAAAAAAGAGAAAAGATAAAGAAAAGAAAAGAAAAAGATAATTTTTCGATTAATCAGTCGGTCAACAGAAAAATAACTAGCAATTATTTTAAGAATTGATTAATTGTTGAATTGTTAAAGTCACTTTCAGCCACAGTTTTAAAAGATTTATTGGTTAGAGTTTCTAAATTAAGTATTTGCTATCTGAGGTTTATAGACAATATTTACATTATTTTATTTTGCTTTATTGTAATTATGGTGTTGAATGTTATTCTATTTATTTTGTTATTTTATTATTAATATCTTTGTATTTCTATATTTTTTCCTCATCAAATGTATTTCTTTTGTCTAATATTATTTGTCTTTATTTAGCTATACTATTATTATTATAATTATTATTATTATTATTATTATTATTATTATTAATAACACAATTGTATTTTTGGTGTTTAATGTCATTCTATAGATTTTTATTTTATTTTTATTATATTTTATTGTTATATTGTTATATTTTTTCCTCTTGTCTAAGCCTTATCATTATTATTATTATTATTATTATTATTATTATTATTATTATTATTAATAACTAAATTGTATTTATGTTGTTAAATGTTATTCTATACATTTTATTATATTTTATTTTTATTATTATAGTTTATTGTTATATTTTTCGATCTTGTGAATTTTGCTCTTGTTAATTTATTTATTTTCTCAATATTATTGACTATTAATAGTATATTTTATTGTTAAATCATTAAATGTTTCACTATTATCTATTTCGTCTTCCTGGTAAATGTTATTCTATTTATTTTATCATTAATTTTATATATTTTATTGTTATATAATATTTTCCCCTCGTCATCAATTATATTTGTTTTTTTATATATTTTATCTCATTTGAGTCACGCTGTTATTGAACTATGTTATTAATTTTGCTATTATAGCCTTTATTGCCATTTTTATGGCCGTTGTCTCCTGCTAATCAGTCTTATCTAGTTTTTATTTCACTTAATCTATTACTAATACTTAATGAAATAGATCTTAATGGTTTAATGTTTGTATTTTTTATTGTCTTGTGTGCATCTGTCTCAACCTGCTAATTAGTCTGTTGTTGGTCTTATTATGGGCTTGTCAGACGTCTGCGGGGCTCTTTGAACTGCTCTGACCTGAATAATTGATGGATTGATTTTATCGACTAAACAATGGATCAATAAGAGACGTGGTCGATAGTGAAACACTTGTTAGTCACGGCTCTAATCAGAGCAACGGATCGGTGAATTATTGAACACAACTACAGGTTTCCTCTCACTGCTCTGCTGGGGAAAGAAATGAGAAAAAAAAACAATAGTATTATTGTGCTTCAACTGGATTTATGGAAAAGAAAAGAGAAAGGTTTCTTATTGAAGCGTCTCATGAGACACTGGATGACTTGACTGTGTTGCATTATACATACACTGACCTTTACTGGTGGAGGAGAGCCAGCACCGAGCAGGCCAGAGTGTGTGTGTGTGTGTGTGTGTGTGTCAGATACAACAGCAGGATTAGCAAACAATGTTAAGTATTCTCCTGATCTCGCTGCTCTCTTGCTCTGCAGGCTGATGGTGATTACAGAGTGTGAGAGCGAGCTAAAGGACGCTGCATCAGGTGCAAAACAACAAGAATCACTGGAGGAAACCTACGACATTACATTAGTCTAAAAAACACGCACACATCAAAACCAGGCTCGTGCATTTAGTATGAACAGGGCTAGAGGTGGGGGGGAAAAAATCGATAGTATTGTGATATTTTGCGTGGCAATATCATCGATTCATGGCCGCCAAGTATTGATATTTAGCGTTCTGAAGGCCAATGGGCCGTAGCCGACTCACTTTTAGGAATATACTGGAGATACTGGTATCATATGAAACTAGAAGAATGTATAAGCACCAGGATATTGCGTTGGGAAGTTGTCGCTGTAAAGTTACGCTAAAGTTTTGGGGGGATTTAACCATTTTTTTCAAAAAATATTATTTTTTTTTAGTGTAAGAAAAACAGTTTATCTGCCTTAAATTATATAAATTACCAGAAGAAAAAAGTCAAAATCACAAGAAAAAAATCAAAATAACCAGAAAAAAGTAGAAATTACAAAAAAGGTTAAATTACCAAAAAGTTATAATTATAAGAAAAAAAAGTCAAAATACCCCCCAAAAAATTACAATTACCAGACAAAATTGTGCGTCAGGATATCGTGTTGGGAAGTTGTTGAAATAACGCTGCAAAGTTTGGCTTTTTTATGTTTCATTCAGAAACATTGTTTCATTCAAAACTTGTTATGTTGCTTTGAGAGTTTGTTGGTTTCCTGATTTGCAGTCCAGTCATGAACTGACTTGATTTTCATGCAAACCGAAAAACTTTAAATGCATCAATGTGGAAATTTTGCACGAAAGGTGACACTTCCTTCTCATTCGTTTTTTTTCTTCTGTTTGCATTTTGTGCATCACTGCCACCAACTGGACTGGAGTAACTGCTGATCAATTTATCAACTTATTGTTACCGCCTGACTTCATGTGCCTTTAGGTACATGCAACTCATATTATAAATGCTTAAAAAACGCTCAAAAATAATGCGAAAACATCACTGAATTAACTCCCCTGACTGTCTCCCCTTTTATCTGCTGACTAAAAAGGCAGAGGTTTGTCTGATAATTAATAAAAACCTGTCAGCACGGCCCGAACATGAGCTGCAGCATATAACTGATTAAATATTGATCAATACACAATAAAGCTCTGATCAATCTGGCGAATCCAATATTTTTATTCCTACAAAAGAATAAAACTACTTTTATTATTTCTGAAGTGTAATAGGAAACAAGAGGTCTTAAACAAATACATTTTAACATTTAACTTCTTTACAACTTTGTAGTAAACCAAATATCACAGAATTAGTGACTTCTTTTAAATCTATACTTATTTTTATAGACTTGCTTATATGGGACGTTGTCTTGATTCTTTAATCTCCTTATTTTAATAATTTTTTTACTGTTTTATTGTCTATTTTACTTCAACCCATTTATGTGCATTTTGGTGCTTGTGTATCCCGATTTTTTTTTTTTTATTAATTTATTTTATTAATTCATTTATTAGTAATTTATAAATTAGTTATTTTTGTTATATTTATTGAATAAAATATTATTTATTCATTTATTTGTATTTATTCATTTATTTATCATTTTTTAATTAAATTATTATTTTTTTTAATATATATAAAATTAAATATTATTTATTAATCTATTTTTTATTAAAAACATTTGTATAAATATTTATTGAAATAAATATAACTTGTTTATTTGCCTGCTGTCTGCTATGATTTAGCATCTGCTGCAGCTGCAGTTATTGTTACTTTGTGTTTGTCTTCTGCGCTTTGTCTGTCAAAACACTTTGCAAACACTGTTATTAGTCATTAAAGGTGATATATAAATACTAATTATTATTATCATTATAATAATATCATGCACAGCTTTTGCAGGCTACGTTTAACGACACAGAGCTCTCCACCTGCAGCAGTTAAAGCAGATTGAATCCTACCACCGCGGGACTGTTTGTGCAAAAGTCAGAACAAAGACAGAACGGATGTTTCGTCCTGGAACAACGAGCGACTGTTTGCAAAGCAGCTGCAGTGAAAATGCTAAAACGAGACTGTAACTCGTGATATTTAAAAACGCCGTGCAACTTCCAGGGAAATATTGACACATTGAGAGTTTTAGTTGATAAAAACCCAGCAGGCTGAGACCCGAGTCTGGTGCACTGACCAGCTGCTGCACGTGGAGACGATACAAAGCAGAAACTAAATGATTTATACAGAACGGGATAATGCACTGTAAAAAATACATTTTACAAAAACTTACTGGATAATTTTGCAGGGTTTTTATTGTTGTTTTTTTTTAATTAAGTGCAAATAAATTATTTTTATTACACATATTAACCATCAAATAAAGGTTGCAGTCTGTAAATGAATATAATGGGACATTATACTTTTTTTTTTATTGTATTATTCAAATGCTTAATGGTCTTGAATGTTAAATTACATGGAATTCTATGTTAAAAATATATATATAAATAAAATAAAAATCACAAAGGAATAGTCTGGCAGCAAAAGTTAAGCTAAAGTGAAAAAAAATATTACTTTTGTTACTACACTGAAATATACATACATTTAAATACAAATAATATCTGTATATTATCTGTCTTTTTACAGAAATTATCTGTAAAACAACTTGTTTATTGTTGAAACCGTTCACTGTTATTTGATGGTAAGTATTTGGTGACTTCTGCTGCCAGACTTTTTACCTTTTTTTTTTTTTTTTTTTTTTTTTTTTTACAGTGCAGACCCAGAACAATAAAGGACAATAAAGAAGAATAAAGAGCATACGGAGAGTGTGCATGCCTGACTCAGCATATCAAACACGTCCAGTAATATTTGGAAGCGTTATTATAATTCACAACACACACAGTGGAACTGATGTGGTCACCAACAGATGGTGTAACCTTTCACACGCCACATATTTTCATATTTATAAAAGATGAAGACAAAAAAACGATATGAACCAGTTCAAACAGACACACAAACACACTCGCTGCCAAAATATAGAGAGAGGGAGGAGGGGGAGGTGTTTGGGTCAGAGGGAGAAGAGGAAAGTGGGCGAAAAAAGCCGACATCTGTCCCTGCAGCGTGCTCAGAGGAGGAGCAGCGAAGCAGCGGTGAGCTCCATGTTAACCAGCCTGAGCGCAGATAAATACCAGCAGCACTGGAAGGCAGCACGGAGCCAGTTGCATGATGGGTAAACACACCAAAAACAGCAAAAGGTTCAAGTAAAACACACTGATTTAAATGGAACTGCTGCTATCAGTAATTGACTGACAGGGTGAGTAACTGTGAGGGTGTTCAACTCTGCTGGACTTTGACACACACACACACACACACACACACACAGTCACACACGACAGACATACAGTCACAGACACATACAGTCACATACGACAGACACACAGTCACAGACACACACACACACACACACACACAGACACAGACACAGTCAGTCACACACAGTCGCACACAACAGACAGACAAATAGTCACAGACACACACACACACACACACACTCACAGACACACACACACACAGTCACACACGACAGACAGACAAACAGTCACAGACACACACACACACACACAGTCACAGACATAGACACACACAGTCACAGTCACACACAGACACACAAAGTCACAGTTACAGACACACACAGTCACAGACACACACAGTCACAGTCACACTCAGTCACAGTCACACACAGACACACAAAGTCACAGACACACACAGTTACAGTCACACACAGACACACAAAGTCACAGTCACAGACACACAGTCACAGTCACAGACACACTCAGTCACAGACACACTCAGTCACAGACACACACAGACACAGACACACACACACAAACACACACCGCTGACTGAAAACAAACTGTCTGCACAGCAACAAACTGACTGAGGGAGTTTGTTGTCTCGTCCACCCGGTGAGTGAAATAACAGACTGCTGGACTCGTTTAGTCTCCGACATGGAGGTCGTGTTCTTGGCTGCGTTTGTTTGTTTGTCTGGAGGATTAGAGAAAAAATACTGGCTCGAAGCAGAAATATCAAGTGTAGAATCCCACTAAATTCACTCTAATTGTCAAAAAAATACAGTGAGTGGGTTTTCTACTGTAAATTTAAATGTAAATATCAGCAAAAACTCATTTAGATTGAATAACAATAATTATTATTAGGTTAATTATGTCCTTGTGACATTATGGTAGGGCTGGGCAATATATCGATACAAAAGATATATTGATATATTTTTAAATGTGATATGGAATTAGACCTTATGACACATATCGATATAGTTCTATTTTTTTTCATCTTATATAAATGCTGCCCTTACTAGGGTTTGTCATATTTAGTTATTTTGTAATGTTTGTTATTCTTTTCCCATATAAATATATTTATTTCAGAAAAAGATTGGCCTATTTTATCTCATATGCTATTTTTATTTAAGATATTTTTGTGTTTAAATGTGCACTTTATGGAGCTTTGACTTGACTCCAGTTGTTATACAGTATTTATGTTCACTTAAACGGTTTCAATAAATGTACTTGTGACATGTTTAGTGATACTGATACGCAGTCAGAGATAAAATTATCATTATAAAATACACAGATTGACTTAAAATTCCACGTGATCAACCAAATCTTAATGACCGTTGATCCATCAACGATTGATTATTCCCATCCCTCGTCTGCACCAGTTCATTTGAGCGTTCACACCAGCAGAAACCAATCTGACGATCAGACAAAATCAACAGAGTTTGAATCAAGGAGCAAACAGCTGAGGGGTGTAGTAGAAATATCTGGATGCATTGAGGTACATTAAAGATCTAAAGTGCATCCAGAGAGTGGAGCATTGTGCTGTGTCCAGTGAGTGTGCCTCAGTGGGACCAGATTCCTCTGACAGTGTGAATCATGATGGGTGAATAAAGGACAGACGTGAGAAGGACTGGAGGCGTGGACAGTCTGTTGACAGACGCGTCCTGGCCTCCGGGAGGAATGCTGCATTCTGGGGGAAAAAAACAGATCCGAGTCTCGGGGCTCTTTTCCATCTATTAAAAAAAACTAAACTAACAAAACCTAAACATTGTCGTCCTCTCCGTTTCCTCTCCCTCCAACTCTCATCACCTATTTTATTTTATTCCCCCCCTTTAATCAATTTCATTTATTTCTCCCCACCAACAAGACGATGCAGCAGTTCCCATGGCAACCCCGGCCAGTTGCTAGGCAACAACACAACTCTCCATCATCCATTCCAGAAGTCTGACAGACGGAGAGAGAGAGAGAGAAAAAGAGAGAGGGGAGACAGAGAGAGAGGACGAGAGGAGAAAGAGAGAGAGAACAGGGAAAGAGAGAGGAGGGAGAGAGAGAGAGAGAGAGAGAGAGAAAAGAAAGGGTGGGAGAGTAAGACGGATAGACAGACAGAGGGAGAGAATGAAAGAGAGAGGGAATAATGACGAAGAAGAAAAAAAGAAGGGTACAGAGAGAGAGAGAGAGAAAGAGAGAGAGAAAGGGAGAGAAGAGAGAAAGAGAAAGAGGGAGGGAGAGAGGACAGAGAGAGAGAGAGAGAGAGAGAGAGAGAGAGAGAGAGAGAGAGAGAGAGAGGGAGAGAGAAAAGAGAGAGGGAGAGAAGAGAGAAAGAGAAGGAGGGAGGGAGAGAGGACAGAGAGAGAGAGAAAAGAGAGAGGGAGAGAGGGAAAGAAAGAGAATGAGGGAGAAAGTGGAGAGAAATGAGGGAGAAAGGGATGAAGATAAAAGAGAGCAGATGAAGAAAGAGAGAGAAGAGAGAAAAAGAGAGGTAGAAAGAAAGACAAAGGGAGCAAAGAATGAAGAAAAATGATGATGAAGAGAGAGAGAGAGAGAGAGAGAGAGGAAAGAAGGAGAGAGAGGGTCTGTTAGGAAAGAATGAAGGAAAAGGAGGAGAAGTCATCATCCTCAGCTTCATATTTAACTCTGACATCAGTTATTAACGGCTTCAGTTAATAACTCATGCTGGTCATTATTTATCAATGAGTTTCAGTGAAGCTTTGACCTGCTGCCACTCAAGCAAGACGTTTATAACGCAATCTAATCTGTAGATACTATACTGTAGTAATAAATAACAAAATTATTTTAACAAGACAAACACAGGTCCAAAATGATGTTCCTGAAGCATAAAAAGTCATATATCAAACTGAGTCAATATGAAGGATAATCCAGTTATTAATTCAAACACTGAATAAATAATACATGACAGTGAGGCCAGTTATGGGCCAGTAATTCTTCTGTAATCCCACTGACAAACAAACAAGCAACCCGATCTGGAACATGGAACAAAAGGAAACTGAGACCACGATTTATAGCAAGTCACCGTACAGATTTAAGTTTAATTTAGTGGCATCCAAACTTAAGAAATACATTAGCCAATGCATTTACTTTTCCATAAATAAATAACGTTCGATCTTTAAAGTGACATTAATGGATTTTGTTTGCCACTTGGAGGCAGGAGAACAACCTCACATCACAATATTGACGTGTAATTACCTTATAATGCAGTTATGGCTCGCTGGAACAACATCTATGAGTCGTGTTTCTGGATCCACTTTGGTGCTAAATGACCTTAAAGATGCTGAATTTTAAGGTTATCTGGCAATGAGTTTGTGGCACTACAGGCAGTATTTTTAATCCATTATCGGTACTAAAATACGACTTTAAAGCTTTAAAGTTGTATTATTGAGACGTGAAAACTGCTTAACAATAAAAACGACAATTAGACAATTAAAAACACATAATAAAAAACTATTTAAACTAAACAAAAGTTTAAGAAAACCCCATATGATAGAAGTGAGATTTAAAAAAGACACCCAAAGATAAACCTCTTGTAATAAACTTGTAAAAATCCTGTAAAAAATATTAAATTCTGTGAAGCCATGAATGACTTTAACTTCACTTTACTGATCAGTTTGATGGCTTTTTTTAGAGATTAAGAGTGAAAAATACATCATGTTATTTATGGTTTTAACCCATTGAAGCCTGGAAAGCGGATACGTCGTTTTGTAGTATTTGTATAAGCTCTCAAATACTTGAAAAAAATCTATTATTTAGTAGAATCGCTGACACTTCTGTTGAATTTCCAGAAAAACTTCAGGTTTTAGGGGCTTATTTTAAAATCGCCCAGAGGTTTTACAGGAAGTTTTTGGCGTCAATGGGTTAATGTTGTAGACTTTAAAGCTTTAAAGTTGTATTATTGAGGCGTGAAAACTACATCAATGCTGTGCACTTTTAATGATAAAGGTGTTAAAGGTTACTCAATTCAGTCTGTCTGTCTGTCTGTCTGTCTGTCTGTGGAAACACTTTGGCTTGTTCTAAATGTTCTAAATAAGTCGCTCGCTGTTTGTAGGATTGTATTTATTATTTCTATGTTGAAAAACAACAGCAAAAGTAGCAGGTAAACCTACAGTTAATTCAATCTAAAGAGATGTGGGTTACACTTTTTTATATTAATATTGTAATATTTTTATGTTGAAAAACAAAAGCAGAAGTAGCAGGTACTGTTGAAATGTTGGTTGCACTCACTGTATCTTTATTGAAAATGTATTGAATATTGAGAATGAGCAGAAAAGGTTAACTTCCTGTTAATTCAACCTAAAGTGTTTCACAATAAAATGTGAATGCATTTGCCATTACTGTTGTTTACTTGTTTGTTTATATCCATAATTAATTTATACCCGATTCCCTTACAAGAAATAACAGGAATCTAGGAAACTTCTCCTCCTCTGTCCAGTATCCAGGTAATTATTTCAGTCACACTGGTTGAATTTTTGGCAGTTGGAGTTACTGAATCGATTTCAAGTTACTGAATCGTTTCGAATCGCATCGTTCTAAATGAACCAATGTTGTTAAAATGAACCCTATTCACGGCCATAACCAAAGAACTTTCTCTCAGGATTATAATTTCTGAATATGAAACTTCAAAATCCATATTAAAAACACACAGCCTGGTTTAGAAACTAACAGCAGGAAACACACAATGTAAAAAATGCTGCAGCTCAGAAAAACAGACTTTTTTATAAAAATTATCCAAGGTGAAGTAGTGGCCAGTATGCCTGCTATATTTAGTGCATTACATAATTGTCCTCCTGCCTGACCCTGCCTCTGTCTGGACTCAGCACCAGCTCACTGAAGGAGCAGACAGGTGGATCTCCTCAGCACCTCCTCCCTCAGAGTCTCGCCCCCCTTTAGAGGAGTTCATGGACTGTAAAGACTGCAGGGATGCTCTCCACAAACCAGCTGGAAATCATTCTTTCAGGTGTTTCAGTTGGAATCTAATCAAAGTCAGCTACTCTTCAAGCGGGAATGTTCTCTTTAAAAGTCCCCCCCCAAACAACACCATTTATCATAAGCAGAAACTGTAAAAATACATAAATAAAAAAGATCTTTAACAAATCATTTGTGACAAATGGTTACATCAGGAAAAAATAACCGAACATAAGCATAAAATTGTGATTTAAAAAAAAAAATCACTTTATTCTACATCACCAATAAATAGTAATAAGTATTATTTGTATAGTACGACCTACTTCCGTTTTAAGTAGAACAGCATACCAATTATGTACGACTTTATTCTCGTAATTAATTGAATATTTTCAACTTTATTCTCATAATTAAATATTTTGGACTTTATTCTCGTAATTAATTTAATATTTTCGACTTGAATCATGTAATTATATGTTTTTTTTAATGTGGCCCTAATACTCACACAGTCACAGTATAGCACCTTTTTGAAACAATGTTACAAACTGCTTAACAATAAAAACAGAAGACAATAAAAAACACATAACGTTTTTTTTAAACTAAATAAAAGTTTAAGGAAAACCCATATGATAGAAATGAGATTTAAAGAAGACACCCAAAGATAAACCTCTTGTAATACACTTGTAAAATTCCTGTAAAAAAATATTAAATTCTGTGAAGCCATGAATGACTTTAACTTTACATTACTGATCAGTTTGATGGCTTTTTTAGATATTAAGAGTGAAAAATACATCATGTTATTTATGGTTTTAATGTTGCAGCTTATAAATAATATTTATAAAATCCTGTATTTTCTACAAGTGAAGTTTTAAAATGTCTTATCTTGTCCAAAACCCAGATTAAATCAGTTGATTAATGTCATAAATGACAAAGAAAAACCTGCAAAATCCAAAATGTTTAGATCACTAAATTGATTATTCCATTATCAAAATAATTGCCAATTAAATTCATTTTTAAATGTTGTAAAGATTTTTCCCCCAATTTTTAATAAAAGGAATTCTGAGAGATTCAATCCATTATCGGTTTCCAACGAGGTTCAGGGCTGAATAATAAAATTGAAAAAAAGACAAAAACGAGGCCAGAGTGAGTTAACTGATGGGAGAAAATGCCCTGAAACTGCTCGATGTGTGGATTAATTTTTCAAGTCTCGATGTTATTGTTGCTCTCTAAACTAACCTATTTAACGCTGCCGCCTCGCAGCCTGGAGGTAAAACATTCCTGCAGCACTGCGCTGTCTTCTTCCTGACCTTGGTTGTCATGACAGTCAACAAGGCTCGTCCAGCTCAAGGACAAAGTGTGTTAGTGTGTCAGACACAAACTCACAGTCGAGCTCCTGCAACTAAAGCCCTGCTGGTCAAACTGAGCCGGACCGACTTATTATATGCATGAAAATATCAGGAATGGATCCATCATGAAGGAGATCCAACTCAGGTGAACCTCAGAATCCATTTTAAGATTCTTTTACTGGTTTAAAAATCTCTTAATGGTCTTAGTCCAGCCTATTTATCTGATTTACTTTTATCCTATAAACCCTAGAGCAGCTATTCTCAACCTTGGGGTCAGGACCCCAATTGGGGTCGCGAGATGATTTCTGGGGGTCGCCAAGTCATTTTGGAAGTCAGCTCTGTCTCCACTGTGTTAAAGTGTTCATGTGTTAATGTGTTTTAGTCTTTTTGGTCACTTAATGTCTTTTTTGGTCATTTTGTTTCCTTATTTTGGTCATATTGTGTCTTTTTTTTAGTCATTTTGTGTCTTATTTTGGTAATTTTGTGTCTTTATTTGGTCATTTTGTGTCTTTTTCTTGGTCATTTTGTGTCTTTTTTGATCATTTAGTGTCTTTTTTTGATGATTTTGTGGTCAATTTGTGTCTTTTTTGGTCATTTTGTTTCCTTTTTTTGGTCATTTTGTTTCTTTTTTGGGTGATCTGAACTGTGCGTGTGAGTTGTGTTCAGTGAGCGGGGGTCACGGACAACATGCATGTTAAATTGGGGGTCGCGACTCAAAAAGGTTGAGAACTCCTGCCCTAGAGGACCCTCAGGTCTTCTGGGAGTGGCCAGAACCAAAAGTTAGAAAGTAAACCCCTGGTGAGGCGTCGTTTTCTTACTGTGGTCCACGTTTGTGGAACAGCCTCCTGAAGACATGAGGCCATCAGAGACGCTTCAGATTTTTAAGAGCAAACTTAAGACTTATCTTTTTAATTTGGCTTTTACTTGAACCGTTTTTAAATATTTTTCTGCTCATGCATCTTAGTGTTACACCATCTTCTCTTTTATTTATTTGCTATTATTCATTAGTCATTTTTATATATATTTATATGTTTTTTTATCACAATTTACTTTTTAATTATTTTTTTATTTTTATTATTTTCATCTTTTTTAACTAGCTTTATTACTTTTTAATGTTTTTATTATTATTATTATTATTATTATTATTATTTACTTCTGTTTTTATTTTATCTTACCTTACTTTATTTTTACTTATTTTATCTAATTAATTTCTAACCTGCCTCCAATGGTGCTTCTTCAGTTTGTTTTCCTCACTCTGTTTTAATTTTTGAATTTTTTATTTTTTTATGTGAAGCACATTGCGTTGAATTTTTCTCTTGTATGAAAAGTGCTACACAAACAAAGTCTGACTGACTGATTGATTGATTGATTGACTGATTTAACAAGGGAGTGTTGGAACAGCCAACGGATCTCTGTGCAGATTTTGCAGAAGAACTTTAAATATGAGCACTTTCTGCATTTGGCCCAATTATTCTTAGGATTTAATTAAAAGGCTGGACTGCAAAAATAATAGGTATTCAATTTTAAAAACCAATTTCAGGTGACAATTGCAGCCGGAGTCAGTGGCATAAAGCATCTTTGTTGAGTTTTGTCGGTTTCTAAAGCGACGCTGCGGCATTTTAAAGCAGTTGAAGGGCGTCACAATAACAGAGGCGGGTTGGTTATTAAAGCATGAATGAGTCTTTGTGTCTTGTTGTCACATCAGTGATCTTACCTTGGAAATGTTATTCAAATTGAAGGGCTGAAATAATTGACATGTGCTTTAAAGCTAAGCTCTGACTGACGTTTTCTAGCTTTAATAGAATAGAATAGAATAGAATAGAATGCCTTTATTATCACTATACACAAGTACAATGACATTTGAGAGCTGACTCCAAAAAGCAGTGCGACAATAAATAAAATATATATAAAATATAAAAACATAAACATACATAGGCAAGTAAATGTAAAGAAAAATATATACGATATTATGTAAACAAAAAAGGGAGGTAAGATGCACAGTCTCCAATTCAATTTGCCAAAAGCAGATATGATGCTATGCAATCTTCATAAATATATTGCACGTTGAAGGACAGTTTATTGCACATAGCCAGGTATAGTATATATAAAAAAGAAAGACATATTGCACAGTAATAAATCCATATGAAATCAGTGCATATGAGAGTTCAGGGTTGTTATTGCTTTTGGGAAGAAACTGTTTTTGAAACGGTTTGTTTAACTGTGTAATAGCAGCATGAACACAGTAAATATAACTGGTTCACTCTAATTAGACACAAAGGAGAATGTAAAGCAGCAGGTTAGTGTCTGTGGTCAGTGTTTGCTCTGGTCACGCGGCGCTGCGTTTGACAGTTATCTCTGACATGCAAAGTCAGAGATTTGCCATTCAAATGTGTTCCTGAGATCTCGGAGGTGCTCTCAGCTTGAGCGGAGCTGCCTAATGCAACACTGACTGCTCCTTCACATCTCTCTCCTTCTGTTAATGCACAGCGAGAAGAGGATGAGGGAGAATTAAAGCAGGGCGGAGGCTTGGCAGCAGCACGGCGGATCATGAAGAGACGTGGAAATAAACTGTTATGTTCACATCACTGATGACAACCAAAGTGTTGGGTGAGATAAGAATATCATCATTTTATCAATCATTTTAACACATCAAACTGGTATGATGTGTTTGAATTCATCAGAATTCAGGCATGTGCTCATCTGTATCGGCTACATTCAGACTGCAGGTAAAGTGGCTTGAATCTGATTTTTTTTGCTCATATATATGATTTGGATCTAATTTTTTTTTTTAACAGTGTGAACAGCACAAACATATCTAATATGTGCTCCTAAATCGGATACACTTTTACGTCACTCTATAGGCAGTGGTGAGCAAACTTCACTAAAAAAGAGCCCTTGTTGGCCAAAAAATGAGAAAAGTGTCCCATTTTTGTTGCTTATATTGCATATATTAATATTAAATGTCAAAACTCAAACTATTTACATGCAATATAAAATTCTTGCTTTCTGATCTTGTGGCTCTGAAAATAAATTAAAGACTTTTTAAATCTGTGCTTTAAAGAAAAGTGTATTAGACCTTTGTTTTCTATCTTGTTGGTTTCATTGGTATTATTGTTAATGTTTTATCATTTTATTTTTTATTGTGTTCATTTTTGTATTTATTATGGATTTATTAATTAAGATTTGTTTGTAAATTTTCTACTATTTTATTTTATTATGTAACATTGTTTTTATTGCATTTTCCAATTAAATAAGAATTTAATTGGAATAAAATATTATTTCAAGGCTCTGAGAATAAATTATACATTTTTAATATGGGTTTTAATTTAAAATGTATTACAACTCTGTCAGCATTTATATATTTTTGTTTTCTTTCTTGTTGTTTTTATTGGTATTGTTTTTAATGTTTTATTGTATTTTTTTTAAAATGTGTTCATTTTCGTTTTTTTATTATTAATTTATTTATTTATTTTTTTAGTAAATATTTCATTATTGTTTTATTGCATTTCCAAATTTAAAAATAATTGTATTGGAATAAAATACGGTGATTTAATTTTTAATAAAATGCACCCCAGCATTGAGTTAACGGCTCTAACGAGCTCTGCTGCAGCTTCTGCATTAAAAAATAGAAAATGACAACGATGGGACAGATACGTCCGTCTCCTCTGATTGGTCGGGGGAAATCAACACATGATGAAAGCTTCTGAAAGAGAAAGTGCTCGGCTTGCTGTAACAAACACCAAACTAACTATTACTCAGCTGCCTGTTGATTACCTGGAATGTAAACGTCCCAGAGGAACACTGACTGGACTTATATCAAGTGTTTTCTGGAGGAGCAGCTAATGAGACCCGAGAGCCCGACTAATGACCAGTAACAACCAGGGGACGGGGTCGGCTCAGAGGAAGACGCTGAGACAGGCAGTCTGATAAGCAGAGAGCCTTCGCCCATCACAAACAACACAAAAATGTCAAACATTCACTGATTACATGCTCAGAAATCTGAGGAGCTTTATGTTTCCTGCTTTATTAAAGATGTATATTTAGCATTTGGGTGTTTGGGGCTTTAAGTTGGACAAAAAAGTCCTTTTAATTCTAAAAATGTAAAGCCTCCAGACAAGCTCAGACTCCTTTTTATGAGCGGGAACTTCCAAACATCAGATATAAATGTGACATGATGCAGCTTGAGAGCAGACTCATTAGAAAACACCCGGATTAGTGTGGTGAGATATTGATTTTGGAGGTTTAATTTACTTTATTCTGTCTCAAAACTGTAATTGTTGTGTTGCTCAGCTCACAGTGTTCAAGATGGTCTGTTGATGTTTGGTATAATCTTTAGAAAACATGACTACAGTGTGGAGAGTTACGTGAAGCAGAATTGAACCAAGAAGTAAATATGTTTGTTCACAGTAAAGTTCCAGTAAATGCCCTTCGGCTGTAGAAACAGGTTTAAAAGTTTTCCCCCCAAGGAGGAAAAGCTTTGTTTGTTTTGTGATTTGGGTCAAAACATTGGACAAAATTTGCTTTTTACTGCTTCTTTGTTCAGTGTTTGTCATGTTTTATGTAAATATTTGTGTCTGAAAAAAGTTACACAACTCCAAAGCCATCTCAAGTGTGGAAGAGGTAAACAAACACACAAAAAATTAAGTTTGGAACAATATCTTGAGCCAATATGAACTACAGACAATATCCGGGGAATCAGGTCCGGACAGTACCAAGTAGATTGTCCATGTCAGAAACCTTCTCGTCTTCTGGAAATGCTCTGTTTAAGTGAGGGCGTGCACATGATGACATTATGCTATAACCATACTGGCAGAAATTGCAATTTTGGTCATAAACAACTGAGTCTCTTGCTGTTCCAGTACCTTCTCTGACAAATCCAGCGTCTAGGTATGGGAATAATTAATACTGACGATCGATTAATGGTCGTTAAGATTTTGGTCGATCACATGGAATTTTTAATTGATCTGAGTATTTTTTAATTGTGATCTCATCTCTGACTGCATATCAGAATCACTGAACTGAAGCAGGTCGAGCGTTCAGTTCTGTTTGGCCGTACGTCAATAAGCCAATGAGCTGAGAATTAAGTTGGATAAAGCTTCAGTTTGCAAACTGAAAGTTGCGGTAACAATTATAAAACACACAGAAATACATACACAGTATTAATTTGAGCAAAACTAGCTTACTGTATCAAACCTTGCTAGCATGAATTACTGAAGAAAAGAATTTCACTTAAGTCAGTAGGATTCATCCTCTTGGGAGTACAAATGCTTACACAAAATCTAGTGCCAACCCATCAAGTAGATGTTGAGTTACTAAGCTTGAAACAACAGTTGTTAACCTAGTGATGGCACTAAAGTAAAAGTCGGAAGTTCAAAGTCAGTAGGATTCATCCTCTGGGGAGCACAAATGCTTAAACAAAATCTAGTGCCAACCCATCAGGTAGATGTTGAGATATTAAGCTTAAAATCACAGTTGTCAACCTCCTGATGGCACTAGAGGAAAAGTCAGAGGGTTGCCAAAGTTTGTAAGATTCATCATCTGAAGAGCATGAAAGTCTGAAGAAAAATTGGTGCCAATCCAATAGATAGATGTTGAGATATTTCACTTGAAACCAAAATTGTTAACTTCCTGATGGCGCTAAAGTAAAAGTCAGAAGTTTATTAAAATCAGGAGGATGCAACCTCCGGGGGACATGAATATCTGCAGAAAAATTGGTGCCAATCCAACAGGTAGATGTTGAGATATTTTACTTGAAACCAAAATTGTTTACCGCATGATGGCACAAAAGTAAAAGTCAGAAGTTCACCAAAATCAGAAGGATTCATCCTTTGGGGGACATGAATATACAGCTCCTTTGGGTCTTCGAGATAATCTCAGAGTTGCATTGTTTGTGTGAACCGGACTGTGACAAATAAAGCTTATTTTCACAACTTATTCATCTTCCCTATTTCTCAATGAATGGATTAATTGGTCTGTCTTTGTCTGTCAAATAAAGTTATCAAACAGCTTGTTTTGTTCAGGCTGTCGTCCAAAGAGATTCACTTTACAATGACATGAAACACTCCTCACATTTGAGTTGCTTGAACCAGAACATATCTGGCACGTATCAAAATAATTGCTCTTGTTTCATCTCAAAACACAATTACCGGTAAGCATGTTTTAAGTCCATTAATGTAATTTTCAAAAAAGCCAGCACAGAGCAAAAACACATTACTCTCCATTGTTTTGTCAGAACCCGAGCAGAAGTATTCAAAGTATTGTGGAAGGGTTTTAAACTGGTGTCTAATATTAATGTGATTTAATATTCACTCAGAGTAGAAGAGAGGTAGTGTGAGGTGATGATACTGAACTTACAGACAGCAACAAGTCTGACAGCGGGAAAGCTGGAGTCAAAAAGAGAAGGAGGCCGGGAGAATTGGCGCAGTCTCTTGTCACAGGGGGGCTGAGACCTAGAACAGTAAGTAAACCTAGCAGAAGCCTGCAGGGCGGCTGTGGTCCCCTGGTACCCCCAGTACGCCACAACTGCTGGCACACAGCCCGTCTGCTCGGAGTGGAAACACTCAGAGGAGCCAGCGCTCAGGCACAGCTACCGACTGGAGGGCAGGAGGAAGCAGGAAACATGACGCTCTGCATCAAGCCACTGCATCAACAAAGCTGACAGCACACACACAACAAAGCTGCCTCGCCATGTAACCAGCAACTCTGCACGTCGAGGTGACCGCAGGTATCTGTATGCATGCTACAGAAAGATATTTATAAGAATCTAAAACCATCCCGATGTTGAAAAATCCTTATCTTGGATTCCCAGTGCTTCAGAAAGTGAGTGTTTTTATTCAGGCGCTCTGCTGCTGAGCACCAATCAAATAATACATACAAATACTTAACACAGAACATGTTTATTTGAGGAGTTATGGCGTTAACATGTAGAAGAAGCTTTGTGGGTTTGGATGTGAGGACAAGCAGCAACTGAAGATCCCCAGCAGGACTAATAACAACGAGTCAACGCCTCACCTCCGACCACAGGCAATCAATTTACTAGATGTGATCTGAGATCTGGCAGATTAAGGTGAACATTATTTGCACAGTGTCATGCAGCAGCCACACCTGGCATTAATAAAACCGCACAGCACTGTGGTTTGACAGAGAGCATTTTATCTCATCTTTATTCGGATTCAACAAGTTAAAGATAACTAAAATTAAACAGAAATGTGCATTTTCTTTCATTATCGGCTAAGAGGGCAGAAACACTGTGTAGACTATTATGTACCAATGACCAACAACATGATGAAAATCTCTATTAAAACTGTTGAACTGATAATGGCTGCAGATGAAAAATTAATAACCAAAGTTATTACATTTCATCCCAAGGGGAACATGAATGTCTTGCTGCTCTGCAACCCAGCTGATAGTTGCTGAGATATTTAACTTGAACTACAATTGCGAAATTCCTTACGCACTAAAGGAAAAGTCAGAGGGCTACCAAAATTAGGAGGATTTAACCTCTTGGGGACATGAATGTCTGCACAAAAATTGGTGCCAATCCATCAGGATTGGCACATGTTGAGATATTTTACATGAAACCACGGTTGTTAATCTCCTGATATAACCAAAGGAAATTAGGTCACAAAAGTCAGTAGGATTCATCCTCTGGGGAGCATGAATGCTTATATAAAATCTAGTGCCAACCCATCAGGTAGATGTTGAGTTATTAGGCTTGAAACCACAGTTGTTAACCACCTGATGACACTAAAGGAAAAGTTAGAAGGTCACCAATATCAGTAAGATTTATCCTCTGGGGAGTAAGAATGCTTACACAGAATCTAGTGCCCATCCATCAGGTAGATGTTGAGCTATTAAGCTTGAAACCACAGTTAGCTGATGGCGCTACAGAAAAAGGAAAAGGGTCACCATAGTTTGTATGATTCATGGTCTGAGGAGCATGAAAGTCTGCACAAAAATTGGTGCCAACCCATCAGGTAGCTGTTGAGATCCTTCACTTGAAACCAATATTGTTAACCTCCTGATAGCGCTAAAGTACAAGTCAGAAGTTCACCAGAATCAGGAGGATTCAACCTCTGGGGGACATGAATATCTGCAAAAAAACTGGAGCCAATCCATCAGGTAAATGTTGAGATATTTCACCTGCTGTGTGAAAACTTTGACCTGCAGGTGGCTCTGAGAAGAAGCCAGTGGGCTTTGTGTTGAGATAATATGTCTGTGTAAAGTGTTCAGCAGCTCAGAGGAGTCATGTATAACGGTTGTGTGAATGAAATAAAACAGATTTCAACAATCGTTTTATTTAATTATCTGCTGCTGATTCTATCATAATGTCTGCAGGATTTCATCTGATTCCTTCTAAATGTTCCTTAATGTGATAATAATAAAGAAACATTGAGACTTACCAATTTTCTGGTTGAAAATTTTGTCAAATGTCAGTTCGTCTCTCTCCTCGAGGTACTTCTGCATCACACTGCGAATACTGCGAACACACAAGGAGGAGAAGGGGATTAATACACATACCGCCGTCACCGCTTCACTCAGCAACAACATAACCTAATCTCGGACACGTCCTGTCATCTCCCTCTTCCGACTCCCATCTGCAATCCCGGCCCTGGTTTAGGACTCTCCCAGCCACCTGTCCCCCCCGACAGTCAAACTGCGGGGAAGGACGAGGGACACATGGGAGACTGCGGGGAGACCAGGAGAGATACATGCTATCCTGGGAACGGGTGTTAATGAGAAGTAGAGTTGGGAGAATTAATCAATTAGCACCCCCTCCGTGGGCCCATTAACACCACACCAGCACTCTGCATGCACTAGAGAGAAGAGGCCAGGCTTCACCTACAAACACCTCCGCCAGGCACGCACTGAGCATGTGTAAGAAAAACCCCTGGCTCCTTGGGACGAGGTCATCATTTCTGCAGTATTTGCACTTTGATAGTGTTGGCTCACATGCAGAGGTACTGTTGTTTTCTGTCCCAGAAGACAAATAACGCAATCACAAAGAACCTTTTGCTTCCAGGACTAGGTCCAAAGAAAATGCCAAAGACTTTAGAAGCTGTTTTTAACATAATGTGTATGATTTTTGGACCAAAATGATATTGGCTGAGTTATACAACCATCACAATATCTATAAACTATGTCTAATTGTTGACCTGATAATGGCTGCAGATGAAAAACTAATAGCCAAAGTTCATCCTGGGGGGAACCTGAAAGTCTGGACCAAATTGAATGGCCACTCATCTGATAGTTGCTGAGATATTTCACTTGAAACGATAGTTCTTAACCTCCTGATGGTCGCTAAAGTCAGTAGGATTCACCCTCTGTGGAGCACGAATGTCCACACAAAAACTGGAGCCAATCCATCAGGTAGATGTTGGGATATTTTACTTTAAACCACAGTAATTAACCTTCTGATGGCGCTAAAGTAAAATTTAGAAGGTCACTAAAATCAGTAGGATTGATCCTCTGGGAAACATGAATGTCTGCACAACAATTAGTGCTAATCCATCAGGTAGATGTTGGGATATTTTACTTTAAACCACAGTAATTAACCTTCTGATGGCGCTAAAGTAAAACTTAGAAGGTCACTAAAATCAGTAGGATTGATCCTCTGGGAAACATGAATGTCTGCACAACAATTAGTGCTAATCCATAAGGAAGATGTTGAAATATTTACTAGTCAAGTAAGAACTTTGACCTGCTGCCTCAGAGTATGTGTCAGTGTCCTTTGTGACATAGATTCACAGCAATAAAGCTAAATTTACCTCCTTCCCTTTTCAGAGACAATGTTGTTATTGTCAGCTATATATTTTCCTGAGCAAATAAAAACATCAAGACACTGTAAACCAGCACTAAAACGATAAGTCGATCCAATTCACAAGGCCTAAACTGGGACCACTGGCCACTCAGAAACCTCTCTGAGGCGGACCAGTAGTCCCAGTTGGTTTTATGTGCGGGCAGATTGTTAATGGGAGAGTGGGAAGGAGCAGTGGATGCAACATTTCAACTGCAGCTACAGGAACAAGAACCTAGGAAGTAAACACTTCCTCTTTTGGAGGAGGCCTGTTTGTGTGGCTCGCTGAATCATCAGCAGCTGATTCTTTATTATTTTTGTGTGACGCCTCGACACTTTGGAAGCCATATTAACTGTGATCTCCACCAAAGTAAAAGTATCAAATGTGCATGTTTTCTTTAAAAGAAATTGCCAAACATACACTGTTATTGTAGAGAGAAACTGTAAAAACAGGAATTAACATAGAAATTTGAAGTTTTCAGTCCTTGAACGGATCTTCAGTTAAGAACCATAACAGAGCTTTAAATGTTATTTGTGTCAGAATCTCTTTATTCTCCATGTGTCATTTAAAATAAAGCGTTTGCACTAACCAGATCCTGTTAAAAACATTAAATTCTGCTCCTCAGAGACACTGTGAAGACATGATTAATTCTGCTGAGACCAACGGTCATGTGGCAAATATTCATTGAAAATCTGTTTACACAGAGCAGAGAGGAGAGGACAAGAGAGCCTGGAAACATGACAATACTTCAATATGTACAAAATATGGAGAAAAAAAATATATTTTTTTACAACATTCGTGATACTTGTGGGCACTTGGAAAAGTGTTTATACATAAATTCTATTTTATTCTATTTAAAAAAATATTTTAACCTGTGTAATTTTCTTGTATTATGATTTATGTTATTATAATAACTGTGTTATTCTGCACAATGACATGTTTGAGTTGTTCCCACTTCTAGCCATGATTGTGCTGACTCCATAGAGCTGCAAGAGAGCAAAAAATGCCTTTAAAATGATTTTTAGGGTTCAAAAGGTTAAACAGTTGGTAACATGTACTATTAAAGAACAGTCTTATTTTGGGGAATTAAAAACAGCGTGAGAAATGCTTCAGATGCAGCTTGTATGGTTGGTGAGGTTATCTATCAGTAAACCTGCAGACAGTGTTCAGGCAGCTTTGGGCAATGAAAACACACAGGTGCACAGAAAAAATTGAATCATGCACCACATGGGTTATTTTTTTTTATAATGTCAGTTCAGCCATGAACGCTCTTACTTCAGTACCAGTCATATCCAGCTGGTTTGAGACATTGACAAGTGTTGAAAAATAACATTTTAAGACCTTAACAGGAGCACGTCTTTCAAAAAACACAACAACAATTTCCGAGCTGTTCTCAATAGCACACAGACCTTGTTGTGAGCTGCTACGCCAAAGAAAAGCTCAGTTAGCAGCAGCAGCAGCAGCTTCACACATCAACATTAGCTCACGGGAGCAGATGACCGGAGCGGAAAACAAAGAGCCTCCTGCTGTGACACTGATGGACATAATGAGTGCTGGCAACACAGTGATAAATAAGGCAATATTATCTACAGCTATGTGGAGGGAGATTTATGAAGGGAGGCTCGTCACGAGGGAATGAATGAGACACAGATAGTGGTGTTAATCTACAATTTACAGAATGTTAAAGAGATGAAATCAATAAAGTCTACGGCCATTAAACACGTGTCATCATTAGAAAATAATCTAGAATAGCTTTGCCAAGGTCCCAGTTCCCGAATTGGGAAATCATTTTTATGAGGTGTTCAGGAGCTTTAAAGGTGCCGTATACGACATTCAGAACATTATTAAAGCAGTAAACAATATGCAGTACTATGTTTTAATCCAAGCTTCTCTCTTCTTTGTTGAAATGAAAAACAACAAATTGTTGTGGTCGCATCAGCAAAGAGTCAACAGTTAACTGTGAGCTCTTTCCACACTGTTGCAGTTTTTATGACTGTTTGTGTTTATTTTGAAAGTTTGTTTGCACTACTTGTTTATGACTTCATTGCAATTTAATGTTTACATTTTGTTCACATTTTATGCAGTTGTATTTGTTTCATAATTCCAAGTTTTGAGCAATTTGTTGCTGCATTTAAATGTTTAAAACTAAATTGTAATTCCACATGTAACAATGTTAGGCCTGATGTTGCTTTACACATTAAATATCAGAAACGGTCATTTCCACACAGTGAGGCATAGAGCTTATTAAGTAACCGCTGGTATCGGATCGATACTCTGTATTGGTTGATACCCAAAGACCAGGTATCGGAGTCAGTATCAGGACTGATGCATCCCTGGTGTTAGCACCGTTAGCTGCAATATAAATGAACACGACAAAGAAAATGTGTTGCATTTTATTACTCAGAGCGTTTTAACAACACGTTGATAGTTATTTGCAATATAAATATGACGAAGAAGAGCAAAGGAAATGGACCAGGAGATGAACGAAATGTGTACCTACAGCTTCACCGACTTTCAAAGATGTTGTTACGACGAGAAGACTTTTACGAGAATTTTCCTCAAATTAATTTTTCCAATTATGCACACAAACTTGTGAGAAAATGATCACTTACTGTCTAAGTTCAAACCAAACTGCCAACTGTTCTCTATAAACTGTCCATACTTCCTCATGCTACTTCAGATTTGAAACCAACTCTCTGCATGGTGCAGAGTTCCATTTCATTCCTCCTGACCACCACAGATCCAGGTGTAAAACACCATTAATTCAGCTACTTAAACAGTAACCGGACCACAGTTACACTTGAGAGGAACACAAGTTGTGATGTAAGTAGGCAGCTGTAACTTTGCCTGGTGAAATAGAGACAGGGTGAAATAGAGTGAAATAGAGAGTGTCAGGGGTCCTGGAGGTCAGGACACAGAAAGATATTCTGAAGCGTCCTTGAGTAAGAGTCCAGTCCCACCACTTGTACCCGCTACATGTTTCCTGCATGGCTGGCTGCAGACCAGGTCCATAAGAGCATGCACTGCACCTTCCTTTTGGCTGTCGTTACATAACTCTGCCTCCATTACATCTGCTCCAGCTTGGACCAGCTGTTAGCACAGTTAGACGAGAGCGTGCTTACCTCGCCAACAAAATGACCACAGTTACAATCAGCCAAAAGCAACCAACACTCTGCTGCCTAGGTGACCTTTCAGAAAGGCCTGAAAGCTTCTGCTGTGATGACAAAGCAGC
Source organism: Centropristis striata (assembly GCF_030273125.1). NCBI lineage: Eukaryota > Metazoa > Chordata > Actinopteri > Perciformes > Serranidae > Centropristis > Centropristis striata. The sequence continues at coordinate 29,962,317 of NC_081535.1, forward strand.
CCGCCGATGGTGGGAGACCCTCCGATGTCATCTGACCTAATTACATGTCCTCATAAACACTACATATATCTGAAAAGTTTCATAAAGCATGCTCGTTTTATGTCAAGTAAAGAGTCTTTAGCCTATCTGAGATAATCTAGTCCATATTTGAGCAGTTTAGGCAAAGTGGTTTTCAATCTGGACCTGGTCTAAAGTGGTCCAGGTATGAAAGAAGCAGTCAAAACTGCATTTAGTGCATTTCCCACAGATAGAATATAGCTTTCTGTGTTTTAAAGAGTGTTTGGTCTCTCTGAGATAATCTAGTCCAGATTTGAGCAGTCTAGGTACAGTGGTTTCCTATCTGGACCTGGTCTAACGTGGTCCAGGTATGAGAAATATTGTGAAGTCTGCATTTGCTGTATTAAGTATGTCCATTTTGTACTAAAGTATTTCCATTTTTATGCCACTTTATACTTCTAATCCACTACTGCAATACACTTATTGTTCCTTTTCACAAGTAAAAACACATATGTTGTACGATATAATACTATACAATAAAACTAATGTCCCCAGTAAGTATCAGAAACATTTAAATACTTTTACATGTATAACACTGATGATAAAATTTGGAAATTGGACATTTTAAATTGGATACTTTAAGTGCATATTGCTGATAAAACTTCCGTTTTTTAATTCAAGTTCCAATTTTCTGCTTTATTTGGTAAGATGGTATTTTTACTCCAACTTAAAGTTGAGTAAAGGATCCAAGTACTTCTTCCTCCTCTACATTTAACAGAAAGGTACAACTTAATTTGACTTACTTTGAATTTTGACTTCAATTCTGCAAGTTGTGAACAAAAACCTTTGCCCGGTTTACAACTTGAGGAGGCGTTAACAGAATTTTTAGCTCTGTTCGTGACTAAAGAAGTTTTTAGTCTCACGCTCTCTGGTTGATTTAATCGACAAATCTGTAAAACCACAAAGAATTGTGCAAAAGCATCTCTTAAAATGTTATTACCAGAGATGTGCAGTCATTCAGCACCAAAGAAACATTAAAAAACAACTAAATGACAAAAAGAAATCTTCGTTGCCTAGGACCCAAATCAAATAATCCAAAAAAAAGGTGCAGCATTATGTATTTTCCCAGTCAGGAACTCATTTTCACACCGATTATTCCAACACCACAAGAATGCAGATCGGATTGATCCTCGGAGTTAAATTCACAAGCCACCCAGCAGGATAGAAAGTCATTCAAATTAGCTGCACCTTTAACGGCTGAAACTTTAATGCACCAATCTGTTTTACTTTTATTTCTTAAATTGAAATGCTTTAGTACTTTTAGTCAAATATTATTTTGAAGTTCTAAACCGTGGTACTGCTACTGTTACTGTAAAGTTTTTGCTGCTTCTTTCAGTACTGGTGACACTAATATTGGTAATGCAAATGTAAATGTTTGGTGATTCACAACCCACAGTTGAGTAAGTTTCAGTTTAAAGGTCAGGGTGCATGCAGTGTAAAGGATCCTCATCATTTATCTCTTATTTTCACTTGATTGTGTCTGTTTTTAGCGTTTTGTTTTCCATTAAATGTGTGCAAAATAAGAGTTGCAGTATATGCAAAAGCCCGGCTATGATTATGTGCTGGCCTGCCCCCTGACACTGTAACAACATTGTCTTGGTGACTATTTAACACTGCAGGAAGTATGTGGATGTGTAAATATTTAACATATTAACAGGATGTGACTGTCATTCCTGGGTCTGTGGGCATGTAATTGAACTGTGTTGATAACATGCCACACAGTAACAAAGCCCCAAACTGTTCAAATACATTTCAGGCCGATCTTTAATCTTCACTTTAAAGGGATTTCCCACTATGATAGGCGGCATTCTGCATGTTTGTTCAGAGCTGATGTAACAAACATGACCAGAAGACTTCTCCCAGCTTATTTAAGCCTCAAGACATGCAGTTAGTCCCTTTACCTGGAAAACTAGTTAGCTTTGAAACCTGTTTTTCTTGCTACCGCTTGGCGCCTGACTGCAATAACTGTAGGGTTTAGCTTAGGGGGTGTGAGTGGAGCCGCCTAAGACAAATTGAGCAATTTTCAGCCAAGGAATTGTTTCCTATCAACTCATCAAGCCTGAGATGATCTTGGATTGGTTTTAGTTTAAGTTTGGATACCTTTGTACTCATTTAACCCCATGTTACAGGAATGTTTTGGCCTCAAAAAGCTAAAACGAGAGATTAAAAAACAATGCTATCTCAGTGTTGGCTAAAAAAAACAGCAGTCGTAGTAATCAGGCACCATGTGTGATAACACAAGGGCAAACGTCCACATTTATTCTCCAGTCAGATCCTGCAATCATGAAAATAATCACTGGCTGTCCAAATTCACTGCCACAAACTTTAGAATAAATATCTGTGAAAACCGCCAATGTGCACCTTTAACCCTCCGAACACCAAACCCACCAGCAGGTTAGAAAAGTATGCTTGAAAATAAAAACAAAAAAGATTGCCAAAAATACACAGTTTATTGCAAAAATAAACTGTAAAAACAGACATTATTGTCTGATTTTAAACGTACTAACAGTCCTTGAACAAATCATTGATTATTAACGTTTCTGTTAGAAAAAAGTGACCCAAACAAAGCTTTATTTGTGTCAGAATCTCTGACACAAATAAAGTGTTTGCACTAACCAGATCCTGTTAAAAACATTAAATTCTGCTCCTCAGAGACACTGTGAAGACATATTTAATTCTGCTGAGACCAACGGTCACGTGACAAATATTCACTGAAAATCTGTTTATACAGAGCAGAGAGGAGAGGACAGGAGAGGCTGTTTACACAGAGCAGAGAGGAGAGGACAGGAGAGGCTGACATGTGACAATACTTCAATATGTTCAATTTTTTTTGACACCTGGGAAAGTTTTGTATATACTTTATTCCTACCAAATGATTTATCATTATTATTGTCATTATAACTGTGTTATTGCACAAAAGACATGTTTGAGTTATGTCCAATTCTAGCAATGATTGTGCTGATTCCATAGAAACACCCTGAACCTGCTTGAGGTTCAGAGGCGTTAAACAGTTTCTCAGACATGATTAAAGTAGCCACCATTGTGCTCATCTGATGTTCCATTTACAACAAAGCGTGTGCAGCAGGACAAGCTAAACTCCTGGTTACCTCAACACTCACACTGCTATCTATTTCATAATCAGCAATCATAGTAATTGCTGCAAGTTCTGCAAAAATCGACAAAAACAAGCTACTGAAATACTGACAAATCAGCTGAAACAGAAGGCACTGAAGGAGGTTAGAGACAACTGTGATGACTCACAATGACCTGCTGCTTGGAAAATTATATACATGTTACAAGTATCTGTGCTGCTTCAAGTATTTCAGGCAGAATTGTCTTGGAGGAGTCAAATGGGCCCATTGATGCTTCTCTAATGAGTCACCGCTTCAGCCGAGAGGGACATAAACAGCGCTGTGAAAACAGGGCATCCCGAGAGCACCACAAAATAATATTAAAATGTTACGAGAATCAATATTACACTAATTGAAATTGGAAATATAAATCACACAGATATAAAACAGTCATTTTGCCACAGCTCAATTATTTTACTTTATGTTACTTGGAAGCCATCTAGAAAAAACAGACCAATTTATATTCTATGCATGCGATGTGTTTTCAATTACGACAGTAATACTTCTGGTAAGTCTGACTATTAAGAGATCAGATATCATGTAAATAGATCCGGTTGACCGCTCTCACTTTCCACTTTAGCTCCTGACAGAACCATTACAGTTGCTAATGTTAGAGTTTTGCAGGCGTTGTTAAGTGACTAAAACTTTAACAGCGTCAGGTTTAGATCAGTACTCGACTTCTATCTAGCTTTAGTGAACAGAGTTGGAAAAATGAGCCAACATTAGGTTGTTTTTAACTAACAGAATCAACTTTCTGTACGGGATTTTGAACAGTAGAAGACGCAATCCGTTGGCTAACTTTATATGTTTCAGCTATACAAAGTTGTGTTTTTCTCTGGGCCTTGGCTACACATACAGACAACAGCTTGCAGTGCATTTCTACCAGATAACAACCAACAATTTCATATTGTGGTTTGGTGAACTTCAGGCTAACATTTGTGTATCTGTGCTGGACCGTCATGGTACGAGGGTCACCGTATTTAGATTGATGCACGTCCTGTAAAAGTTTACAAGATTACAAGTGCGAGTTCAACCCAGGAACTTCTGCACCATTGGCAACAGGTGCTGAGGTTAACACAACAAACTTGTGTTAGAATGATATACTTAGGGCAACCGCAAAGGAAAAAGGCCAAACTGAAACCAACACCAAACGAAGAGAAAGTTTAAGATGAGGACAATGTGTTGCATTACTCTGCTATCAAACTGAGAAACAGCAAACAATATTTTGTAAGAAAAAAAGCATGTTGTGTTTCAGTTTTGTTTTTTGAAGTGGTTTAAAAACAAGATATTTTTGTTTCACTTTTACGAAAATAGGGAAATATACATTGCATAGATTATACTCTACCTCAGGAATCTTAAAAAAAAAAAAAAGGGATTCTTTAATTCCATAAAGAAAAAAAAAAAATTTTTTAATAATATTGAGTTGTGAGTGAAGTGTATCATTACTAAATCTATTTTACTTTTGGTTCTGTTTGTTTGTCATCAGGATTAAGGAAAAACAACTGGAAGGCTTTAGCATGGACTAAGGAAGAACCCTGTGAGTTTTGGAGCTGGTCCAAAGTCTCGAGTTGGATACACAAATTATTTATCACTTTCTCCACCACGGCCAGATGGAGCATGGTCTCACCGGAGTCCTGTGATCTCTGATTGCTCTTTTCGTTTTTATAATGAAAATAATTTGGGTAAAATGGTTCTTCAGTCCCCAGCAAGAGGCTTTTATCTTCCTTTGACACACCTGAAAAATGAAACAAAATGAAATGTATCCTTATCTATTTAAGGGTTTCCTAAACCAAAGTATGAACCAAACGGTGACTTCTGTGCACCGTTGCCTCGACTGACTACAGCTGATACAATCTAAACATGGGAAACCTGCTAACAGTATTGATCCTGCTCTTGATTTTATGGTATCAAATGGACGTCAGGACACTTTATGTCCACCTGCGTCTCCTCACTCGTATCTCCACCTCCCGGATAACTTCATCACGTCTCGTCTCTTATATGGATTTCTCGATAACAGCGTGCCGTCTGATTGCCCTTCCCCCCCAAGCCTCTCATCTCAACGGCCTCCAGTGTTGCTGTCAAAATCTCACCTCTCTGCCAGAGGACATAGCCTTGGCCCGCGGAGAATGTGGCAGCACCATGCTATCTCCAAAGTGCCACATTTAAACTGCAGCCCCCCCAACAAGCATGCGGCCCAAACCCTCACACATGCGCGACTGCCGCTGCTAAAACCGTGCATGCACAATAAAAGTTTGCAACCAATCTCTACGATCCTTCCATGCACTCCCTCTCGCTCCTCACATTACCCACATCTTTTAAAATCCAAATTAAAGTAATTCCTCTGAAGCCATGTGAAGCACTCAAGCACGATAATGATATATGTGTGATAAGCCAGCGGAGAGAAAAAAAAACATAATGCAGCCATTTCAGCCTGTTAGATCGGGCACATTATTGTGATAATAATGACCTAAGTGACATGTTTTAAGTAAATTTTCATATTATGTGAGTCTTGCTTTGCAGGCTGATTTACTCAGTGTGATAGTGCTTTTACAAGTCCATTAGCTGAGGCTTTTATCTCTGCAGCTCCTGTGTAATAGTTGGCAATAAATAACAAAGCTCATATCAAACATGAAATCACTTAATAAAACCACATTCACAAAAGCAGCTCGTTGTGGTTGGTGCATATAGAAACGCCTCTGCACGCTGCAGTTTAAAATTATAAGAAGTGTGTGTGCAGGTATCACTTTCAGCTGCATCAGGTGATCTGTGTGATCGCCTCCTACTCTCGGCTTGATAATGTGTTAATCAGTCAAACAGCCTGCTGCTGTGTTTAGTTCTGCCAGCGCCTCATGGTTGCCAAACCTTGGATTAACTTCCAGCGTCAGTGTTTCGCAACCTGGATTCTTGACTAAACATCTAATGAGGAGCATTAGCACAGTGTGCAGTTTCAAATAAGATGATGACACTCAGCTTTAACTAACAACTTTAAGTAACACTGACCTATTACGCATCTACACTTTTTTCAGACGAACCTCAACAGCAGAATCTAATGCAGATTTATAGATCTACTGGAGAAACCTAATTACCCCAAAATTAATCGGTCTGCATCACAAACAAAACACATTCAATGCTGTACGCCTTTTGGGTGAGTTATGGTGTTAACAGCTTGTTGTCGCTTGTATTGACTGCAGCTGTTTAAAACACAAACAGAACATGTTGGTGTCCTCATAAAAGCCTTAAATTTGACTGTAATCAAATTTAAATTCATAAAGTTAAGGGTTGGGCTGATGCATGATACCAACGTCCACTGAGACAAACATTGCACTTTAACAAGAATCCAGTTAGTGCAAACTGGTTTATTTTTTAATAATTTTAAGTGAGACATGTAGAAAAAAGTGGTTTTAGAGAAATATGACAATATAAAGCTGCGTTTTGGTTACTTTTTATAACAGAAACATTCATATGCCATGATTTGTTCAAGGACCATCGGAGAGTTCAATAAATTTCACACAATAATGCCTGTTCTTACAGTTTCTTTCTACGATTCGCTGTGTATTTCTGGCAATTTTGTTTCTTTAAAGAAAACGTACTTTTCATGTAGGGGTACAAAGCCCCACCCCTGTCCACACCAAAACACTGGCGCACAAGTTTGTATTGGCATTCATCTGGTGCACTGATTGATTTCACAAGTGCAACCAAAGGTCTGGCACCTTCTCCCCAAAAATGTTTCAAACAAATCCAAAGTAAAAGCAAAGAAAGTCATGCCTGATCAGACGACAGACATCTTTCTATTCGTAGCAGCTGATACAGCTCCTGTAGTGGGTTTTGTGTCCATATGATTTGATCCATTGGGAACTGTAGCTGATGATACCACCGCCCATCGTGACGTTACTGTGGACGTCGCTGATGTAAATTTGGTAGATGCTGCCCAACCCTGCAATGTTGTTTTCTGTGTTTGAGTGAGTTGCCGTCTTAACAGCCAAAAGTGGCCGTGGCGGCACACACAAACAACTTTTTTACTGTAATCAATTTCAACATAAAGTTACTCATCTCTGTTTATAATCCACGCCAACCAAGTTACTATACACAACCACCAACAAAATCAGCTGAAAGTTACTCAACCAAAATAGCAGCTTTCCAATGTGTAATAGGAGTCTACCTAACCATCATCTGGCAATCAATAATGTCTATGTTTTATGCAAATGTTTGTAAACTAATTGATGTCAATTAGCTGATAAAATCCATCTATGCAGCATTAGACATTACTTGTAACCGCAGTAATTGCACCTCTGCTTAATTGCTGAACACACAGCGCGTTCACATGATTAGTCAATAGGTTGGCCATCAAATAAGCCTAATAACTCTATCCAGATCCATTCATATCCGAGTCTTTTCATCCCTGTCCACCAAGACATAAAACTGTAACACCAAGGACGTCTCTTCTCATTAATCAGATAAATTCTCCTGACCTTAAAGTCAATATCATTTTACATCCTGTGCCTTGGCCTTCATTTCTATCAATATGACATCATTATATTTGCCAACTTCAATCATGCGTCCTGGCTGGGGATATAGAAATATTACTATGATTGAGTCCAACAAAGCAAGAACCATTAGCAATCAACCGATTCAATAGAAATACGCCCAGTCAATTCAAAAGATTCTCCAGACTACCCAGTCCAAATGGGACCAATCATACCGAATTGTTTTCTGTTTTGACAATAATTTTGCTGTGTGAGTCAACAGTATGCTCGTCAAATTTAAAGTAAAAATGTATTCCACTGAACAGCATCAGTCCAGTGGGTTGGCTCCATATTTAAACATGACCCCTTTTAAGTAAAATGCTGCCAATTACTGTGAAAGCTCCTTCAAGGCATATTTCTTTAAAAAAAAACAATGTTTTAATATAAGAAAATGATGTCAAGCAGGCCGGCAAGATGTCTCTAAAAAGTTTCATTCAGACAATTGCAGTTATATTTACTGCAGTTTAATTTAATAACAGTGACCCATTTTTACTGCAATAACAAGTTCTTTAAACATCCATAAGAACTTTTAAAACCTACTTTTGCAGCATATTATATCTGCAAAAATATCCCAAAATATACAGCTTTTGTTTGATGTTAGCACAGTTAGTTCTTTATAGCTTGCTTGCAACAAATGCAAGCAAATGGAGTCTCGAGTGAGGAAGGTACAAAGGGTGTTGGCGCTCAAAAAGTTGGTTTTTAGTGGGATATTCCATTAGGAATTCAAAAATGCCCCACAGGAAGACCATGTTAGTACTCTTGTAAAGCAATTTGATTTGAATTTCAATTCTATTTGAGCTCCAAAACTTCATGCCTGATCAGATGACCGACATCTTTCTATTCGTAGCAGCTGATACAGCGCCATGCCAGTACTCTTGTAGAGCTATTTCATTTGAATTTGAATTTTATTTGAGCTCCAAAACTCAGTCCATCGCTAGTGGGATGAAAAACGATCCTACTAGGATTTGGTCAAATCTCTAAGTTGGCCTCATATTTCCAGACTGTCAGAGTTACTGTGTCTTCATACTGAAGTCAGAGAACTGGTCATATTTACTACAGGGCTCAGAAACGTGAGGACAAGTTACGCCAATTTTTTGACCTGACAATAATTAAATGTGACTGAAATGTTCACTGTAATCTTGATTCCCGCTCTCAAGCAAGCTCCACGTTTCTGCAAGTTCATTTTTAAAACCATACTGACACAAACTGAAACCAATAACTGCCTGAAGGAAGGAAGGAAACCCACATGTGCCAGCTTAAAAAAAAACCTTTCACAAATGGTTAGCTGTAACGTGAACGCTAATGTCAGTGGAAGCAAATGGGCTTTTAAAATGCTGGTGTGGTTGATGAATTATCAGTGAGAAATAGGATGCATGTTTGACTTGTAATCTGAGTAGTTTATCGTTAACGCGTGTCAGTTATTACTGACAGCTGTCGTGTATTAAACTGGTTTCCTATACCTGTCAAGAGGGCAAGGCTTTACTGCTTTTTATGACTGATTAATGAGGTTAGGGTTGAATCGACATCATTCTTTACTCCAAAATAAGAAAGTCAATTGATCCAGGTTAGCACATTTAATTGGCTATTACAAGATATCCTGTAATGAAATCCTCTCAGTTGGAAAGACATCAACAGGCTTCACCTCCATTACCAAGTGTAACGCACTGTCTGGATCACTGCTTTCTGCTGATCTGCCAAGACAAGTCAGTCAGTAACTGAACAGCTGACCTCCTCCCTCCAAAAATCACTCCTGGTTGAAATATAATGGCTGTTTAACCCACATCAACACTTTGAAATGTGGAGTCGCTCCGTTTACACATGTGTGGGTGTGCCAGCAACAGTTTGTGATTAATAAATGTGAAGAACAAGGTGATGAATGTAAACACGGCGAGCACAAATTCAATCTGACAGCGGTGCCAAACGCCAGCTCAGATCCATTTCTGCACAAAGCTGCTCGTTCACACACGCAGCTGTGATTATTTGACTAAACCCAAATTGCTTTGTTAAAATTACAAACCTTGTATGAAAAGCAGCGATCTCTACAAGCACATTTTTACCACATCCTATCAAGTTGCACACCAACATGCCTTAAAACCTGGTAAAGAGACACGTTCATGCTGCTGCTGCGACAGCATCAGGACAAAAGGATGTGCAATTATGTGTAGATGTTGGAGGTGGGGGGTGTATTATTTAAATCAGATTTTAGCTGTCGTCTCATCTGATGGCCTACTCATGCTGGGTTCTCGCAGGCAGCTCGGCTGAGAGGAGGGGGGGGTTTCGGATCAAGAGCTGCACATACTGATAGTGCAACTGCATCAAAGGGCGACAACACCACAGACAGCAGCCTCAATAAATGGGTTGCACTTGCTACATAAAACATTTTTATGATCCGATTGACAGCCTGGGAGCAAATGACAGCACATTTTGTCACAGATAGCAAGGACAGAACATCGTTAAGGCTTGGTGCTGTGTGGAAAAACTGACAATATTATGAAATCTTTTGCATGCAGCTGCAGCACAACCTGTTTTTGCAGCCCTCAAGTCAGATTTTATGAACATTAGATTAACTTCTTGGTAAGTTGTAGGTTTTAAGGGCATGCAAATGAAGTGCATGCATGGTTGTTGTGGTGATATAATGAAGTCACTGAGCTGCTGCATGTTCGCAGAAATTGACACACAGACAGACATATTTAGCATCTACAGTAAGTCACAGGTTTGAGAGGAAGCACGCCTCCATCTCCCTATATGGCTGCATAGCATGCACAAAAGATTCATCCATTAGACAGGAGCAACAAACACAAGCTCGGGCCACAGCAGCAGCAGCACAACACAGCACAAAGCTCAATGTAAAGGTGGTTACCTGGGCTCCGGCAGGATGATTTTCTTACTCGCCCGGGCCGCTGGAGTAGATTTGCTCTTCTCCATCGCCATCAAATAACTGACATCGGCGAGAACTGCTTCGAGGTCCGCCATCTTTCGACCCTGGGACGACCAAATCAATAAAATAACCGGGCTGGGGATGGGGTTTCTTTTTTTTAATTTGAGGGAATTAAAAAAAACAATGTCCTCCACCAGATGTGAGCACCATCAAGCGCCAAGGTAGCGTGACAGGGCCAGCTGAACGGGCGGCAGGGCTGACCATCGACTGGAATGGTGTCGTTGTCTCCGGTTGTAGTCTCAAACTACCATCATTGTGACAGAAAAAGGGAAATTCAGGAGGGGAGACATTGGGTGACTCGGGAAATATACAGTCAGCAGGGCCGCTAGACAGAACACCGTCCTTGTAATCCCATTTAGTGCAAAAAAAATAATGCAAAGAAAGGATCTAGTACTTCCTCCCTTGCTTTGCTTCCTTCCTTGCTTTATAGAAATGTGATATGTCTCACGGAGATATAGGTAGATGCACCAGATGCTGGATCTGGAGACAGCTGTCAAATCCTACAGGTCTCTGGGGACTTCTTCTTCTTCCTCTTTCCTGGTCCCTCTTGATGGAAATGTGTCCAAACGGCTGGTTTGTCTCCAGTGCGGCATGTGTTTCGGGGTCTTTTTTCCCCTTAAAATGTAAACACTGTCGGAGAAGAGAAAAAAAAATGTTCTAATTTTAGTTGCAGAGTGGAAATGTGACTGGCTCCTTCTTTAAAAAAAAAAAAAAAAAATGCAGTAATAAAACAAGGGGACGTGTCTCAGAAAAAGGGAGGATTAATAACCGAGGTGCCACTTCATATCCGAGCTGGTGCACCAAAAAAATGTAAATGTCTCAGCACAAATAAGAGCAACAGCTCTGGTTGGAGAGCAGCTCCATGGACATCTACACACCAAATGCTGCTGTTTGTGTTGCTGCCTGGCTTCCTGTCCTTAAATCAATCACAACATCAAACCCCGCCGAATTGATGTCATTAAACACCTTAAGCTGTTTAGCCCGAGATAGAGGCTGTGATCAACTAATCGCACGGCAAAATCCACGAAGCTAACTAGTTTAGCCTGCTGGGAATATCGATGTTTGGGGTTCGCCTGCTAGTTAGTTAGCCGCCGCCGCTAGCTAGCAAAATGAAACCTGCTAGCCCAGTAGGCTAACTACCGAATAAGAGTGATTAATCTATTTATACATCTAGTTTGGAGCATTTCACTCTCGCAGATACGTAAAAATACCCTCGTTGGCAGCAGCTAGCAGACTCACACGGAGCTGGCGGGCTGAACAGCCACCCTGGCTCGGTTTCAGACTGAGTTAATAAGCTAGCGGCGGAGAGTCGGGTTTTTAGGGAAGTCTTGCAGCGTTTCCGAGAGCAAGAAAAATGACAGAAAGAGTCCAGAATGGCGTCAAAAACAGAGAGCAAATCGCACAGAATAATCCATAGTTTGCTTGTTGAGTTACCCCGACTGTAGGGGGGGACCCTCCTCGCCTGGAGAGCCAGCACAGAGCGACTGACTGTGGGCTGATGGTGACGCTGGTGATGGAGGAAGAGGAGGGGGAGGGAGCGCCGGGAGATGAAATCAGCTCCGGCGGGCTCTTAAACTTTCTCCTCTTCGGTGTAAACTGTCTTTAAATGACGAGACAACACAAGTAGCCACCGTGTGTCGTGGTAAACACCGACTCGATGATGTGCTGGTGCTGGGTTTCTTGTAGATTGGCCACACAAGAGGGGCGAAATAAAAAAAAAACAGCGAGGGGAGCCGAGGGTTCCGTCTCCAGCCCCGGAGCGAGAGAGCGACTCCTGCCTGCCAGGCTATCCGCGCTGGAGAGCCCACACTCCGGCTAGAGAAGTAGCGACCGTCCGCTGCCTCCTCGGAGCGCCTTGTCAGCCGATACTGTCCCAGCTCCTGTTCGGTTAAGCCGCTCCAGCTCCAATATGGCACATGTTTAGAGTTCAAGTCCTCGTCTTCGGTGTATTTTCTGTGTTTTTCTGTAGCTCAGTGGCTCTGCTGGCTTTGTGCTTCAACTTCCTCCCACTGCGGCGGGGAGAGCTGGGTAAAACCCGGAACGGCTCACCGCTGGACTGGAACCGGACCGCGCTGGAAACGGGGGGAAACGCTTTTATTTCTATTTTACGTTACAATAAATTTATTTTTTTTAATCAGAAATTAAAGCCTATATGTATAGCTATTCAATAGCAAAGTTTCATAAATGAGGGTTTCCCCGTTTTTGCTCCGGGGTTGTGGGCGATATTGCGAAAACCTTATTGCGATATTAGAAATGTCCTATTTTTGTAACGATTTATATCACGATGTTGCAAATAGATAGTCCCTCTAAAATAGCAACATGGAAATGCTTGTTTTCCATGTTCCGTTTTTGAAATAACTTTGTTTTGGTCAGAAATGAAAGCCAATATGTATACCAAAATTTCATAAATATTTGTGTTTCCTTGCAATTTGCAATTTGTTGTTGACGATACTGCAAGACCTTCTGTCCCGATAAAGGAAATTTCATATTTCAGTACAGTTTATATCACGATATAGCATGTTTTCTGGTAATTAAATTTATGAATCTACTAATAAAATAACAAATGGAAATGCCATTTTTTTTTCGGTTTCGCTTCAGCATCGCAATAATCAGAAGTTATCCAAATAATGTACAATAACTTTTTTTTATATAGTTTTGGTGATTTATATCACCCAGCCCTAATTTAGAACATTTAGTCAGTGATGATTTATGACCTCTACTTGAAAAAGCATTGACCAGGAAATCCTATTCCCAGAGGGGAGTCCACTTTTAAACACATTTTCTGGAATTTAAGTGAAGGCAACAGACTCCCTGCAGCGCGTTATGCCACCTTTAGTCTTTTTTCTTCGTTAAATAAGTTCGTTTTCACATGTTATCTTCTAATTACAAAGCCTCTGATGATTAATATTACAGCTCAGTACGTTGTTTCCTATAGGATTCCCCAGTGAGCTGCATGTGTTGTGCTTTCGTGGAAACATAGTGCCGTTTTCTGGCCACTGCTGGTAATGCTCCTGATAGACTCCAGGAGGCCTTCTCCACCCTGACAAAAATGTGTTAAAATGCATTAAAAATCAATAAAAAAGGGATTGTTTTATTCCTTTGCCAGACCTGTTCAAGAGGGAATATTCAGATTATTTACTTAAATAAAATATTCTGCAAAGTGTTTATTAATTAATTGTTTATGTCATTATTTAACCCTCCTGTTATGTTCGTTGCTCAGGAACAGAAATAATGTTCTAGGGTCAATTTGACCCGGGGCATGTTTAATTATACAAGTGTCAGAAATCAAAAAATACCAATACAAATTGTTTATATTTCATTATTAACCATCTCAATCAGTATTTATTTATTGACCCCTCACAGATCATTCACTTTATTGTTATATTTTGGTGAGTAACAGATTTTTTTTAATGAAAATCTTATGAATGTATTGAATTAAATAAAATGATATGTAATTTTACTTCGGCTGCAAATTTCTTCATTTCATCTTTTTTTAAATCTTATTTTCATTTTTTATGCCAAGTTTATTCTTATAATTTTTATATAATAGTTTTTTTTACATTATTATTAATTTAGTTAATTAGTTTGTTTATTGATCTATTATTATTATTTTTATTTTATTTTAAACTCAGTTCTCCATCATCAATTTTATCTTCATTTCATCTTTTTTTAATCTTTATTTTCTCCGTATTTTTATACCAAATAAGTTTATTATTATTGTTCTAATTATGTTTATTATTATTATAATCATTATTAATTTAGTTAGTTTGTTTGTTTATTGATCTAGTATTTTTATTTTTTAAATTGATTTTATTTTTATATTTTTAATTTATTTTTATTTTATCTTAATTCTGAATATATTGTTATGCCATGTAATGCCACCATTGTAAAGCACTTTGCTATTAAAATAAAATATTATTCATTAAGTTAGTTAGTTAGTTATTTGTGTTTATTTCTCTTCCTGTAAAACTCACATCTCCACTACAAATGTTTCCATCTCAGTCTTTATTGTTAAAACCCTCTGTACAGCATCATGTAAACCGCTCATCATTCAGAATAAAATGTGACTCTTTATTTCCATTCATCGAGGTGAGATAAGCAGAAACGTCGGTTGGAAGTCAGTAAGGTTTAAGAAAGACAGTTTATTCAGCAGGGGTCAAAGGTGAAGGGTCACAGGGGAGAGAGAGGGTCCGGAGTAGAGTTGTTACTGCTGAATGCGGCGGATGGACTGGATCTGAGGGGTCTGGCAGTGGGAGCCAAACTCCCTGAAGTGTTTGAACTCCCCACAGTGACGATCACACTCCATGATATACTGGTATCCACGGTAACCAGGGTACTGGTAGCACACAAAGCTGTTGGAAACACAGAAACACAGAGAAGGAAGCATGAAATGAAATGTTGCAACATTCGGTTGTGAAACCAGGATTATTTTTAAACTTCTGCTGCTGCCAATCAGGAGTGTTTCATTGTTTTATATAAAAAGTTCATTTAAAGAAAAATGTCACTTTTTTATGAATATCTTTAAATATTATTCAATTATTTATTCATTTTAGTAAAATTTTCAATTTTTGTCTTCTAATGTAGAAAATGAATGAAGAGTGTTTAAAAAAAATCTCAATAAATAGTTAATTTAGAGAAAAATTTCACTTTTCTACAAACATCTTTAATTATTATTCAAATTATGTCTTCTAATGTAGAAAATCTATAAGGAGAGTGTTTTTAAAAAAAAAGTTAATCTAAAGAAAAATGTCACTGTTTTAAACATCTTTAATTATTATTCAAATTATGTCTTCTAATGTAGAAAATCTATAAGGAGAGTGTTTTTAAAAAAAAAGTTAATCGAAAGAAAAATGTCACTGTTTTAAACATCTTTAATTATTATTCAAATTATGTCTTCTAATGTAAAAAAAATCTATAAGGAGAGTGTTTAAAAAAAAGTTAATCTAAAGAAAAATGTCACTGATTTAAACATCTTTAATTATCGTTCAATTATTCATTTATTTTAGTGAAATTGTAATCTTTTTTTTTTACTTTGAATGCTGAAAATCAATAAAACCAACGTTTTTAAAATTTACTAGCTTAGCTTGAAAACATCATGACAATGATTTAAAAAGTTGACTTTTTTTATGCAGTCATTTATCACAGCCCCTGTAACATCACAGCTCTACTTTTTGTGCAGAAACTTTCCAGTGGAAAAGAAATATGTGATGCAGAAGGAGAAGAGACTCACGCTCCAGACTGGATCCTGAGAGAGCCAACTTCATTGTTGCACCAGCCCATGGCCTGCAGGGAGGGATAGTCGTCACTAAGCTCGCCCTTACGGCCCAGGAAGTTCTCACGCTCATAGATGGTCATACGACACTCTCTGTGGTTCTGCAGGGAGGCAAAGAAAACAAAGTCAGGAACAAAAGGGACAAACTCAAGACAAAAACAATGCATTCCGCTCAGTCAAACCCTTTTTTTCTCCCTTTTTTAATGTATTGACCAACAATTTCATCCCTACGTGTATTTTGTTCACCATGACAGACTGAGGATTTCATCTTAAAATGTTAATAAAACATGAAAATCAACATACCATACGGTCAGCATCATATATTAGTAAATTATTCGTCATGTTTTATTTCCCAGTTAAAGTCCAGTTTCTTATATTTTAATTTAAATGCAGATTTATCACAGGTTCATTATTTATAGGTTCAGTTTAATTTTAATGTATGTTCAATGCATGTTTGGATGCTGCTAGTGGATGCTTGAATTTTTAAGAGAGAAAAAAGATACTAAGTTCCAAAAAAATCTATTTAAATGCATTAAAATATAAAATAAACTAAATACTTAAATGTAGAATAACAATTAAATATATAGTGAACAGAAAGAATATATTATAATGCATGAGAATGTTTTTTAAAAATACTTAAAAATACATATACTATCACGATTAATGAAAAAAACTCTTATAATAGTATAATAATTATAAATGCAATAAATGTAATAAAAGGGAGTGTGTCATTGTGATATTTCCCCACATTAAAGCACTTTTCAAGTACTAAAATTCAAATGTTTTCAAGGATTCCAGCCCCCGTAGGAAGCCTGTATATGTGAGTTCACATCTACAAACACAGAGCTGATATTTATGGAGCAATGAGAATATATCTTTATATACATTATTTGTGACTTACAGCACAGGCGATAGGTCTGAAGGAGGTCATCCTCTCGATGTGGTAGGCGTTGCTGCCTCCGAAGGCGTCACACTGAGGGTACTCTCCCCTCTCCAGGACAAACTGCTGCCCCTGGTAGGAGGCGTGCTCGTAACCGACCCAGCTGGAGGGAAAACATCCTCGGTTACTGCTGTCTCACTCTGAAATATCTCAATTATTACTACTTTCATTTTACAGAACAGTAGGTCTCTATCCTATCATGGTACAAGAGTTACACCCCAAAAATTGTGATATATTGTGATACTGTGAGCAAAGAGCTGCATTGATATGTTCTTTTCTTTGTTTACGTTTGTTTGTTTGTTTGTTTGTTTGTTTGTTGTTAAATTTTGTCTCCCGTTTTTAATATCGCTACTATTTATTCATTTTGCTTTAATTCATTTATTTTAAATCTAACACTGACAAGGAATGCACTTAATTTCATTGTACACGTGACAATAATGATAAAGAAGTCGTGTCTTTAATTCAATTATTGTAGAACTTTTTTGTCTTCTAATGTTGAACATCTACAAAGAGAGTGTTCAAAAATATTGATATATATATTTCACTTTTCTATAAATATCTTTCATTATTATTCAATCATTTATCTATTATAGTAAAATTGTCCTTTATTTGTCTTCTAATGTTGAAAATTGAGTTTTATATAAATAGTTAATTTAAAGAAAAATGTCACTTTTCTATAAACATCTTTCATTATTAGACAGAATATTTAGCCATTTTACTAAAATTGTAAAAAAAAAAAAATGTCTTTGAATGCTGAAAATCAATAAATCCAGCGTTTTTAAATTTTCTTGATTTGAAAACATCATAAAAATGATTTAAAAATTAGCTTTTTTCTTTCAGCCTCTGTAACATCACAGCTCTACTTTGTTGCAAACTATCTTCTACAAATCTCTGCATGTAGAATCGATACAGTATCACAAACAATAAAACCGTGATTCTGAAATGAATCGATATTTTCTATATTTTCTATAAATCTGTCTCTTTTCTCCCAGGTTTGTGTGTGTACTCACGCTCCGCTCTCCACTCTCAGGGAGCGAACGGTCTCGAAGCCGAACTCCATCACGTTGCAGCACTCGGAGGTGAACTCATGGCGGCGGCCCTGGAAGCACTCCTCGTCGAAGACAATGATCTGAGAGGAACAAACACGGGTTAAACACTTATTTTAATTCTTCTTCCTATTATTATCTTTTAAAATTTAAGTCATAATGTCATGTTGTGTGTTTCTAGTGTTGAAAACTGTTAATTAAACATTTAAATAGGAAGTAAATGCATAACATTGAGTTCGTTTTGACCAAATTGGTAGTGACTAAATATTTTTAAAATTAAAATCATGATAAAGAAATGTCAGCTCTGCATGAAATGCTGATGATAAATTTTTAATTTATTTATGTTGTTTTTAAAAACTGAATAAATTTACCTCAGTTTTCTGCTGTTTCACTTCAGCAACAAATTATTGTATTTATTTTAATCTAAGTTATATCTTATCAGATTTTATTTAACTATTTATTCATTTTATTCATCATTTTTTTAAAAGCAGTCATATTTTTTAGTTTTAAGACGATGTTTATTAATTTTATTACAAACATAAAATTGTGTGAGTTGTTACTAAATTCAGAGAACAGGTTATTTTTCAACCTAATACTATTTTTTTCTGAATAAAATTTGAGAAATGTCAGCCATGCCTAAAGAGGTGCTAATAAATTGTGTAATTTTATTAATTTTAATTTAAAAATTGATTCACTTCTGATCTCTTCTGTTCACCTTCTACCATATTACAATATTATATTTATTTTATATAATTTAATTTAAAGGTGCCATGTTAATCTGTTAATAATTTATCATGTGGAAATAATGAAATAATCAATAAGAACAGAGTCTAAAAAAAGGACAAAGAAGAAATAAACCATTAGTTCAGAGCCATAAAATGGATGAAAGGTTATTTTCCACCCTGACAAACTACTTTCAGCATCAGAACTATGATACAGAAGTCTAAAGGCCCAATTATTTGCCTTTAAAATTGAGTTTCCAGCGCTCTAACATTTGTTCTGAAGTGGCAGCTCAGCCCGAAGAGCCGGTGATAAATCGTCTGCCCTTCCCAGCTGAGACATTTTAATAGAGACGGCTGGGAAAAAAAAATAAAAAATAAAGTAAAAAAGGCCTCCAGAGAGGTGATGTATGAATGTGCAGACTCACCTTCCAGTGGCCGGAGAACTTGGTGCAATGGTGAGTCATCTTGTCTGCAAGGAAAGACGAAATATTAAGCAAAAACCTCGAGAACACAGATGACAAGATGACACAGGAAAAGAGTCTCAGAGAGTGATGGTGAACTTTAGTGTTTTTCTATGCAGATGATAAGCTGTTAGTGAGCATTAAGGCCTGACTGAAAACACAAACTCTCTTTTCACAAAATGCACAGAAAAGAGGCTAAATCTAGACTTTTTTCTATCTTTTTTATCTGAGTTTGCTCCCTGCTGCTGCTGCTGCTGCTGCTGTTTATCACTGCTGCAGTTTGGGCCCCGGACCCCGTGTTTGGGGCTCTGTGTGTGTGTGTGTCTGGCCCCCTGTCCTGCTCTCTGTGCTGGTTCTGAGGGCTCACAGGGACTCACCTTGCTTTGATGCCCTTGGGGTGTCCTGCCGTGAGAGTGAGAGGAGCGTCGCGCCCCCACCCTTTTAAAGCCTCCCCTGGCAGGGGGCCATGCTGAAAGCCCCGGCTCAGCAGAGGGGGCGGGGCTTGGGCTCTTTGTGCCCCCCGACAAAAGGGCCACAGATAGATAATCTGTGGACGGGGCAGAAGTGCAGACGCCACATTATCACCGTGTGGCGGTGGACACACGGACACACACCACATGGAGCTGAGCACAAGGGACACTATCACCGTCACTGCTGCTTTTAGTTTTATTTCTAAAAATGATTCTATAAAATATTTATTTATTATCATATATTTTTTATTTGTTTTCTTTTGTCATTATTTTTTTAATTTAAAATTATTTTTAAACACATGTATTTATTATTGTAATTTTTCTTGTTTTCTTTCTTTTATTTATTTATAATTTTTTTGTCTCCGTCCTATATTTTTTTGACACATTGCATAATTAACAATAAAAATATTGATATAGTTCAATACAAATAAGAAACGGTCACTATTGTTTTTAGTTTTTTATTTAAAAATGCTTTTTGAATTTATTTGTATATTTTATATGTTTTTCAATTTTTTTTAAATTTGACATAATGCATAAATAAATGAATAAAAGTTTAATACAATAAATAGTATTTTTGTCACTATTGTTGTTGTTTTGACTATTTTTATTATTATCATTTTTATAATAATTTTTATTATATAATTTATAGTTTTATTTCATATTACATTTTTTATTCATATTATAGAATAGTATAACTATTTGTTTGTTTTTCTTCTACATTTGTTTATATTGAAAAGAAGATTGTTATTACTGCATTTATTTATTTAAGTCATTTCATTTTTAATTGTATTTGACACAAACTATTATAGGTAAATAATTTATTGTTATTATCATTTTATAGTTTTATTTAATAATGTTATTTTTATTTATTTAATTATTTAATCTTTAACGTCAGTTCTCATCTCACCTGCCCAGATATCTGAGTTTTTCAACAAATTCATCTTTAAATTTGCTTAATTTTTGGCAAATAAATTAAACTCAAAAAGACTTGAACCAAAACTGTACAACATCATACAAAAACAAGAAATTATTCAAGAGGCGCTGCCATATTTGCAGGATATTATCAAATATTTATATATAAATGTTTCATTTTTTGTCAATATTGGTTTATTACAAATTCCGACTGCACAGGAACATATTTCACATTCTGACTGCAGAACGAAACAAAAACACTTCATGTTGATTTAAGGAGATTTTCTTTGCAGATAGTGTGTGTGTGTGTGTGTGTGTGTAATACAGGAAGTTATTCATGCAGCAATACTTGACAGTGACTCTCCTCTGATGACTCTGAGAGTTACAACATAAAGTTCCTGCAAAAAATCATCAAAAAACCTGTCCTTGACATTTAAAAAGATAAAAGTCCTCAGTGTGTGTGTGTGTGTGCATGTGTGTGTGTGTGTGTGTGTGTGTGTGTGTGTGTGTGTGTGTGCGTGTGTGTGTGTGTGTGTGTGTGTGTGTGTGTGTGTGTGTGAGTGACTTACATAATCACCACTTGTAGACAGGAGCACTGAGGCAGCTCGACTCTCTGAACAAAAACAATTTATTTCCTGTCAGCTCAGAAGAATCTATGCACCAAATCTGTATTTCACAAAATCTGTAAAGCCACTGAAACCAGATTCTATTCTATTCTATTACGTTATATTATACTAAATTATATTTTATTATATTATATTACATTATATTACATTACATCATATTATATTATATTGTATTATGTTATATTATAATAAATTATATTATGTTATATTATATCATATGATATTGTATCATATTATATTATATTACAATATATTATACTATATGACCAGTAGTGGTTTTTAAGTGTTCTTGAGTATTTCCATTTTATGACATTTTATACTAAATACAGAACTTTTTTTCTGCAGCACATTTGTTTTTGTTACTTTGCTGAATAAGATTTATGATATAAAATATCAACAGCAAATAAATTAGGATGTATTACTATCGATTAAGGTCAGAAAATGTATAAAATCACCACAGTTTCAAGATTAGTGTCACCAATATCCGACCAAATGTCTCTTCTTCTGTTCCTGAGTTTTGGCCAGAAAAATGTTTTTTTTTGCAAACATTATGACCTCACAGTCAAGGTGAACTTTTGGATATAAAATGTCATAATTTTATCATCTCATCCTACGAGAAACGAGATTTTAGGTAAAATGTGTCATGATTAGCAAATAAAAAGCAAAATATATTTTGTTATAAATGTAAAAAAAAAAAAATTTAATCAGTTCATCTTTGAGTCCAGGTAAAGTGGAAATGTTTGTCTTTATCTGAGAGAGAGACTCAGAGCTCGGGTCAGACTGAGTTTGTGTCACATTTAAAGAATTTCCTCGAGGCTTTTTCCTGAGATATTAGTTCACAAGAACGAGACAGACAAGTGGATTTTTGTGACAAATTTAAAGAAATGTCCTCCAGGATTTCCTGACAGTGATGTCTCACTGTCTACAGTAGCCATTGACCTCCAAAATGTAAACAGTTCATCCTGCTGGGCCGGGTCGCGGGGGCAGCAGGCTGAGTCCCTCTCCCCACCACCAGCTCCTCCTGGGGGACACGAGGCGTTCCCAGACCGGATGAGACACGTAATCCCTCCAGCGTGTTCTGGGACTTCCCCGGGTGTCTGAGCTCCTCAACAAAGAATCTCATTTCAGCCGCTTGTATCTGCCACCTCATTCTTTCAGCCAATACTCAAAGCTCCAGAGCAGAGGTCTTCTTCTTGTAGAAGATGACTGTGGCATCTCTGGGAGGTTGTAGATCTGGATTGGTGTGTGATCAGGCCAATCCGGGAACGGACACCTCTCCTATATTTGGGCCATGTGTGGGTCGGTGCGGCGTTCTGGATGCCCTGTTCTTTCTTGCTGCATGTTTCTGCTCGGCGAGGTGGATCCTCCGGTCCTCTGCTGTCTGGACGCCTGCGGTAATAAGTCTGCTCCAGGTAGGACGGTCTGAGGCGTGCGTCTCCCAGGATTCAGTGCTGATGTTGAAATCCTTCAGGGACCACTTCAGGCTGTCCTTAGGTACATTTCCATTAGGTACTTTCCCCTCTAGTGAGCCGTTATGGGTGTGGCTTTGGAGAGAGGATCCGCCCAACTTCCCCGGCTCAGAAAGTACCTGCCTCGGGTAGGTAACAGCACCACATCATCTGCAAACTGGATGCTGAAGGGTTAACATCTCCTGCTCTGACTGCAGCTGGGAGAGACTGCTGCGGGAGGACTGGGTTACTCGTTCTTACTCGTTAAAAAGAGTAGGAACAGGTCTCCAAAAGTCTCTAATAACACCAGAAAATGTTGCTAGATTTGTCACATTTGGCAGGTTTCTGATCGGCAAGGTGGATCCTCCAGTAATAAGCATAGACTGTATAAATAATGGACGTAGTGACCGTGACATCACCCGTTGGTTAGTGGCCCGTTTGAGGCATGAAGTTCAGCGTTATACTCGTCACCATCTCGTTTTCGATACGGGAAGCAGACCATATCTGGACTGTGGAGGAGGAGAGGGATCTGATCACTGACGACAGCCTGCACCTCAACTTGACTGACTCATGTTAGCATTAACTGGAGTATTAACTGGGATGTTAGTTTTGGCAAAAAACAAAAATGATACCTCAGAAAAATGAACAGCTAATCCTTGGAGTGTCTGTTAGTCTAACCAAACGCTGAACAAGACATTTTTACTGAACAAAACGTTTAAATAAAGTGAAAATACAGTGAAAGGGTCAAAGTTATGAGACCAAACCGCAAAACGTCCTCTTTTTTAATATGTATATAACGTTATATATAACTTTATTAACTTGTTGCCGTGGTTCAGCTGTCTTTCATGTCTCCAGGTTTCACAGCCACAGAGAAGGGTGGTGAGAACATAGATGGACTGACGAATCAAGAGCTTCAGCTTCCGGCTCAGCTCCTTCTGAACCACCACGGTCAGGTAAAACATCTGCATCACTGCTGACGCTGCAACAAACCGTCTCACACTCCTTTCCCACTCTGAGATACTTCACTTAGAAGCAGCAGCTCACTCTGGAGCCAGAGGGGGCAGTCTAGTGTTTTCCAGCAGAGCATCACGGCTGCAAACTGGGTCCAATGGTCCCACACTCATGAAGCCAACAGCACCACATCATCTGCATATGATAGAGTTTCTGAGGGCGAACGAGAACCAAACAACCTCCCACTTCTACAGCATTTCACCCTCACTCATGATACTTAAACTCCTTCACGCAGGGCAGCAACTCATTACCAACCTGGAGGGAGAAAACCAATGTTTTCCAGCACAACAAACCAAAAAATAAACCCCAAAGCAGCAAAAGAGAGCGGAGATCAATCCCTCGTTAGCTGGCGGAGAGTCAAAGAGAACCCCTCGCAGGGGGTCAGAAAATCAATGAGTTTCTTCCTGTTGGTGTCAAGAATGTGAACAGTAAATACTGCATATTAAAAATAAACACAATGCTCTTAGTAACATATCAGATTCAGTCGAAAAATACATCAGATTTCATGTTTCACAAATGATCAATGTTGAAGAGGTGAAACACTGGAGAGGCCTTAAAGTCACAGCACCATAAATCAATACTTATCTCCCATGTGAGAGAATAAACGTTGCTGAAGATTTGACTTTGGTGCATGTAGAGGAAAGTTTGCAGGGTCTATAGATTCCTGAATCAGTAGTTTTGATTTTATACCAAAATATTACTATAACACCAGAATTATTAGTTTTTTCATCAATTAATTCCATAAAATACTAATTCTGTGTCTTCTTCACTGAGAACTCCACTGTTGTTAAAACACATCAGTGATACATACTTTTACATCTTGAAAACACACACACACACACACACACACACACACTGACCAGCTGCCACAAACACTGGCATTTCTTTATCATACATTTTATTTAAAAAAAATAGTATTAGGGTGAAAAATAACCTGTAGTCTGCATTTAGTCAGAACTCAATAAAATTATTTTTTTAATAAAATGATCGAACCTTGAACATCGTCTTAAAAATAAAAAGTATGCCAACTTCACTTAAATAACTAATAAAATGAGTTTTAAAAAAAAGATAAATAGTTAAATAAAAAAACAACAGATAAGATGTTACTTAAATTAAAATAAATAGAATAATTTGTTGCTGAAGTTAAACAGCAGAAAACTGAGGTGAATTTAGTCAGTTTTTAAATCTACATAAATTAATAAATTAACAATTTCAACAGCAGGCAGAGCTGACATTTCTTTATCATGATTTTAATCCAAAATGTTTATATGGGGTGAAAACTATGCTATGGTTTGATAAAAACCACAGTGCCTTCAGCCCTATAAAAAGGTAGGAAACGTCTATTCAAACAGAAACTGTGGCGGTTTGAACAGCCTGTTGTGTGCGTCTCTGAAAGTGCCTGTAAGCTGCACACCTTTTTTAGGAAACTGTATCTGAATGGTGCACACTGTTCTCAGACTGAATATGCTCCAGCTGTTTTAGGAAATGCATGAGACTTTTATAATGTCTGTACACAACAGGGGGCATTTATTTAGTGCAAATTGACTTAATATAATTGTCTAATATCACTTCTTTTGGTTTTGATCCCAGTAGTTGGTCCTCTGCTTGTGCAAATATATTTGAACCTTTTATTGAACAAGTGTTGCATCTGTTGCAAATTTGCTGGTTTGAATATTTTGATGCAAAATATTCACTGGAGAGATCAGACAGACTTGATGTCCTTCCTTTATTTGGAGAAAATCAGGTACAGTATTAGTTTGTCAGTTTGTTAAGGTTACTCCTTTGTTGGACGATTAACATGATTTATTTAGTATCACAGAGCAAACAAGACCTTTTTGTAAAAACTGAAATAGAGGTGCTGTCAGTCATGTGCAACACACTCCTTTATTTTTTTATTGTAATTTTTTTCAAATTAATTTCAACTGTATTTATATTTTTGTAATTTATTTATTTATTGTAATAATGTACTTATTAATTGTAGTTTAATTAATTAATTTGTAATTTTATATGAAAAAGATATATTTCTATTTTATTTATTTGGCTGTTTGTTTGTTTATTGTTGGGGGAAACCATTGGTATTTCTTATGGTTTTGAACATTATAAAACTGGGTGACTCTTGTGTATTAGCAAACCAATAAAGAAACATATTTACATTTTTTTATTGATAAATCAAGAAAATATTCTACTTTCGAAACCAGAAGATCCAAAGCTTTCCCAAACTTTGCCATGCCTTAATAATTTTATATTACTGTTAATGTTCAACATTAATATTAACAGTAAACGTATTTTCTTTTAAGTTTTTTATTTTTCCTTCAGCCTATTTCTTCATTTCATTCAGTGTATTCTGTTATAAAAGACATGATGCCTCAATAATGATAATAATAATAGTAATAATAATGGTAAACTTTCCAGTGAAGAAAAGAAATGCAAAATGTTGTCAGAACTGTCAGAGATAAAACAATTTAAAGTTATTCTGGAGTGGTCTGCTCTGATCTGTCCGAGAGAAACAAAATATAAGAAGATTAAACAAGCAGCTTCTGATTTTTCTGCCAAAAAATAATGTGAGTGCATCAGATTACACGGCGGGATTAGTTCACACCTAATCTGTTCGTATCAAACACACTTTAATCCCAAATCATCACATCTGAGGTGAAATAATCCAGAAATAATCCAGTTGTAATCTGAGAATTATCATCATCGTCTGCAACCTTCAGTTCACCTCCGGACACAAACATCCATCCTACACTGACGTTTTACTGATTTAAAGTCAAATTCAGACTCAGCATCAACATACATTTATAGATGTGGATTTAAAGGGACTATACGCAAGTTTTGAGAGCAAAATCTTCCCCTTGTGGTGATAAATTGAGTTCATAAGAAATAAAACAAATTCTTGTGTTTGTCTCTAGTTCTGCTGCTGTGAAGCTACAGTTTAAACTTCATGTTATAGAAGCTTATTTTAGAGGAAATATTTAATATTTTAAATACGCTTATTTAAATCCTTTCTGACAGTTACAGGAAAATGCAACTTTAGCCCCTTAGCTTAGCATAAAAACTGGATGAAGAGGGAGAAAATGTGTATATATTAATATCATTATTATGTTTATTTCAGCTCCAGTTAAACTTTGGTAAACTTGTCACGTGTCACCAAATGAAAAAGCTATAATTTTTGTTTGATGTTTATTAAAATGAACTACCTTTATCTCTTTTAATAAATGGGATTACATGTATTATTTATTATTATTATTGTTTTTATTGTTATTATTATTATTATTATTGATTGTAGTAGTCGGAATATCATTATCATTTAATATATATATATATATATTTTCCATTTCGAGAAAACACATATAAGACAGGGTGTTAAATACTAAAGTGTTTATTTGTACGATTGTGTATTATAATAATAATAATAATAATATAATGATAATAATATAAAATAATAATAATGATATAATAATAATAATAATAATAACAATAATATATTTTTTAAAAGATTATTACTTTTTTAAAAGAAAAAAACAGAACAAAGTCATATTAATGTCAAATAAATAGATAAAGTAGCAGAAACCTGAGCCCTCCCCCCTTTTTTAAATTTTCATTTATTTATTATTATTATTATTATTTTAATTTTTTAAATATTATATATATAATATATATATATATATATATTTTTTTTAAATTGCTATGTATCTATATTTTTCCATAGTATTATGTCTATTTACTTTCTGTTTCCTTGTTTGTAACCTGTGCCTTGCACATGTATGTTGTGAGTGTGAATGGATTGAATGTGTGTAGTTCAGGGTCTTTTGTAAGAACTGAGATCCTGACTGTTTGTAAAAAAACAAACAAGAAAAAAACAATAAAGAAAGTCTGTTTAAAAAAATGAAAAGATAAAAAGAGTGTTATCAGTCCTTCCCTCTAAAGGAAAAAACATATTAAGTTAAGTTATTATTATTATTATTTAAATCTGTAAGAAATTAAAGAAATATTTCCTCATAAACGCAAAGTAACGTAAATATCAAAAAATGTATAAACAAACAAACAAACAAACAAATAAAAATAGACTGATATTAGTCCTTCCTTCTAAAGGAAATTATATATATTATATTATAATATATTTTTTCAAAATGTATTCATTTTTCAAGAGCATATTTTCCCATCAATGCAAAGTGATATAAATATCTAATTAATTAATTAAAAGAGCCTGATATCAGTCCTTCCCATATGAACATTTTCCCAAAAATGTAAAAATATAAAAATGTAATTCATTCTTTGCTGAACATTTTATTAATCAGATTCAGGTCTTGCTGGTCAGAAAAATGTATTTGGCGTGAAAATTCTAACCCCGAAATTTGAGCTCAGCGAGACAATTTCAAAGTATTCCAAAAGTAATCCAAAGTATTTAGTTACTTAACTTAAGTCGACTTTAGTTACTTCATTTGTAAACTTTTCCGACGTGTTTTCAGTCGTCTCTAGTGGATCAAAGTAACTCTCTGAACTCTGCATGTTGGATTATTATGATGAATGATTTCAACTTTAATAAACGTGACATTTGAGAGGTGTAATTTGATTTAAAGTGGTTGTTTTTGAGGGAACCTGTCTGCGTGTGTGTAGAAAGAGGGGATTACCTCTTTGTGCCCTCTGAACCTTTAACATTCCTCCTGCCGGCCCTGCAGGGGAAAACGCCTGGCTCAGTGCTTTTCTTTCATAGTAAAATGCTTACGGGCAGGCCAGAGGGGCCGGCGGCGTTTCCAGGCGATGCGATGACCCGGTGGCTTTGGCTCGGGCCGACAGTGATGACGAGAGGCTTTCTATTGTGCCGGGAGCCTCTGCGTTTGGCCTTTGCCAGAGTATAAAAGCCTGGGTCGAGCGTTGAAGGCACCAGCACGAGCCAGCCTCCCACACGGCACTGCAAGCTATACTAACGCAGGTAAGGACACACACACAGACACGGGGGACAGGGGGGGACACACGCAGACCCACAAGCCCAAATATGAGCCTCATAAACCCCATAAACACTCCAACAGCCCTCTGAGCCACGTCCGGCACACCCTTCCACCTCCTGTCTGTCACTGCCATCCATCCACACCTTCTATTTCTGCTCCAGACTCTCCTGAAGCCCCTCACCATGTCTCAGACTGCCAAGTCCGCCTCCAGCCAGGGCACCGATGCCAAGGACAAGGGCGCCCCAGCTCCAGCTGCCTCCAGCAAGGCCACCAAGACCGGAGAGCCTGGCATGGGATCCTACAGAGTGAGTCACCGCACACACTGCTGCCTGGCTGCTTGGTTAAAGGGCCAGCGCACTGAAATTATAGAGGAAACTCACAATCCTGTGCAGGTTTAGGGTTTTATTTGATCGTTTTCTTAGAGTAAACCTGGTCAAAGTAATGAAAACTGACCACACTGACACAAATCAGCCCGTTGAAGCCATATTTCTAGGTATATTTTGGAAAATTTGAGTGATTTAGGAGAATCTACCATTTTTTTCCTGCAGATACTGCCATTTCAAGGGCCAATGCACTGAAATAACAGAAAACTCAGAATCCTGTGCAGGTTTAGGGTTTTATGTGATCGTTTTCTTAGAGTAAACCTGGTCAAAGTAATGAAAACTGACCACACTGACACAAATCAGCCCGTTAAAGCCAAATTTCTAGGTATATTTTGGAAAATTTGAGTGATTTAGGAGAATCTACCATTTTTTTCCTGCAGAAACTGCCATTTCAAGGGCCAGTGCACTGAAATAACAGAGAAAACTCAGAATCCTGTGCAGGTTTAGGATTTTATGTGATTGTTTTCTTAGAGTAAACATGGTCAAAGTAATGAAAACTGACCACATGGGCACAAATCAGCCTGTTAAAGCCATATTTCTAGGTATATTTTGTCAAATTTGAGTGATTTAGGATCATTTTGCAAATTTTCTCTGCAGACACTGCTTATAGCTGCTGTTTAAAGGGCCAAGTTGTAGAAAAAACTCCACATTTTAACAATCAAGGCTTTATTTTCGGATTAATGACTTAAGTGAAAGTGATTTTAGAGAATTTCACCAATTTTCTCTGCAGAAACTGCTGTTTAAAGGGCCAGTTCACCTAAATTACCAAGAAAACTCATCCTCCTGTGCAGGTTTTTGATTTTATTTGTTTTTTTAAGAGAAAACCTGCATAACTATAGTAAAAAACTGTCCACCTTAAAGTCAATAGATTACCCTAAACATTATAAAGACATTTGAGAGATTAATTTAAGATATTTTAATATGTATCAATGCCTTATTTTTTAGATTAATTAGCTCTTAAGTAGTGAGTGGGGACCAATTCTCTCTGCAGAAACTGCTTATTAACTTTAACTGCTGCTCACAAAATTATACAGATCCTGACAATGTTTAAGACTCTTGAAAGATTTATTCAAAACAAATTCAAACCAGTCAAAGCCTTTTAAATTTATAGAGATATTAAAGAGAATTTCTATAATTTTCTCTGCAGAAACAGCTTCTCAACTGCTGTTTAAAGGGCCAGTTCACCTAAATTACAAGAAGAACTAATCCTGTTGAACAGATATTTGATTTTATCTGCCTGTTTTTTTTTTTTTAGAGTAAACCTAAAGTATTAAAACCTGCCCACACTGAGGTCTATAGATAATCCTGAGCCGGCAGGCATTATTTTAGTGTTTTTTATGCTTTTAGCACAACAAATATTAATGATAATCTCCCCAAGTGTTGAGAGTGAAGTGAACCTTTGAAGGCAAGACACTGCAGGCTCAAACTGTGGGATTCATGCAAGAAGCGCTTGTACAAAGCTGATATTTTTAGTTTTATTAGTTCACTGGAATAAGAAGAATACACTTCTTCTCACGGAGGAATTTCATTTTATTTATTTAGCAGTTAGGTGAAATAATTTGATGCATAAAATGAAAATAATTGAAATACAATCCCTAAAATTTTTCAATCTTATTTGGTATTTTGGTAGATTCATTAAAATGACCATATATTGGTCATTATTTGACCATATAATATGATTGTATAAAAAATAAATACAGCTATGTGAAAAAGATGTTGCACTTAGGTTACATACTTTAATAGATAAAAAAATAAATAAAATACATTAAAATCCCTAAAATTTAGCAATCATGTTAGGTATTTTGGTAGATAATTAAAACAAAAAAACTAAAATATAAAAACAAATAAACTTACGGTTACATGATTACTTTGATAAAAAATAAAATGACCAAATTGGAAAAAATAAAATGCATTTATGTAAAAATCCTTCAAATTTAGCAATCATGTTAGATATTTTGGTAGATAAATTTTAAAAAGTAAAATATTAAAACAGCTTCAGTTATGTTAAAATAAATTTAAAAGATACATGAAATTATGCAATTATGTTACATACTGATACTGATAGTTGAACAGTTCTGTAAAAAGCCCTTAATTGTTGTAATTATGTTAGAAAGTTTATTAAGTAAATTCATAATGTTGTAGATTAAAACAGGTTTGTGGAAATAGAAAAATAGCATGAACTCTGGGCCAAAAAAATTACTTTTTTCCATGTAATTTATGAGCCAACAGAAGTATAAATACGACATTGTGACTGATAATAACCACATGTTGGTTTGAGGTTTTGATAAATATGAGAACTGGGTCAGTGTCAGTGTGACCCTGTCTGTTACACTAATGTTCTAACAGGATATTTAGAAAGTTCTGCGGCTGCTGGAGGCCAGACGTTGTTATTTCCCTGTTCTGTAGCGTCTCTGTGTCTTGAAGGACCACAAGAAGCCAAGAGCCTTCAGTGACAACTAGAATCTCTGAAAGTATGCCTAGAACCTCCAATAAACTACCACGAGAATCTCTTAATTGATGGACCATTAGAATCTCCCCAAGACAACATAATCTCCTTAAGGACTACTGGGCTTCTCAAACCCCTGTAACCTTCTTAATCACAAAGAAATGACTCCTAGAATCTCCTTAATGACCACTACACCACCTAAACTTGTTGAAACTCCTAAACAACCACTAGAACTTCTGACCGAACCTCTTTAGTAACCTCTAGAACCCCATCCATGGCCTCTATGCTCTCCTCAATGACCACCAAACCCCCTGATCTTCTCAAACCTCCCGACAGATCACTAGAACATCTTTCGGGACCCCAAGAATCTCATCAAGCACAATTAGAAGCTCTTAAAGGACCTAGAACTTCTCCAGTGACCACTAGAACCTCTTAAGGGGCCTCTAGGACCTCATCAATGACATCTAGAACCCCATCAATGACCACCATTCCCCCATGGCTTCAAACCCCACTGAAGGACTCTTAATGACAACCAGAAGTTCTTAAAAGACCTCTGGAACTCCCTCAATGACCACTACAACCTGATCAATTACCACTGTGACCTCTTACAGGATTCGTGGAACCGTCTCAATGATAAATAGAAACCATAAAACCTATGAATGCCCATTAAACCACCTGGATTTCTTGAACCTTATGGGGGACTAGCTGAACCTCCTTAATGACAACTAGAGCAACTTCTAATTTAAAGATCTATAGAATCTCCTCAATGATCAAATACACCCCACAACCTGGAACCTTCACCGTGATAAATAGAACCATAAAACAACCTGGGCTTCTTGAACCTTCTGGAGGACCAGCTGAACCTCCTCAATGACCACTAGAACAACTTCCAACTTATGAAAACCAGAACCTCTTTAAAGATCTAAAGAATTTCCTCTATGACAAATTCGCCCCTTAGAGTCTCAGTGTCATTACTGACAACTGGAAGTGCTTGAAAGACCTCTAGAACTTCCCAATGACCACTAGAACCTCTTACAAGACCCTTCAAACCTTATTTAATGGCAAATAGAACATCTCCAGACCCCCTAGAACCTCTTCAGTGACAACTAAAACCTTTTAAAAGATCCTAGAACCTACTTGATGCCCCCTAGATCAACTTTTGGACAACTAAAACCTTTGCACCAATGAGTTCAACCATGAGACTACGAGAAGTTCTTAACAGCTCTCCCTGTTCTTTCTGTGCAGATCATGCTGTTCGACCAGGAGAACTTCCAGGGCAGGATGATCGAGGTCCAGAATGAGTGTATGAACGTGTGTGACCGTGGCATGGATAGAGTGCGTAGTATCATTGTGGAGTGCGGCCCGTAAGTGGACACACACACTCCAGCACAGATTCTCATGGATGAAACATTTCACTGTCCTCTAATTTCTCCTCTCCCGTCCTCTCCCCTCTGTGCCCCCCCTGCGCCTGCCGGACCCCCTCCTCCAGCTTTGTTGCCTTTGAGCAGACTAACTTCCGTGGGGAGATGTTCATCCTGGAGAAGGGAGAGTATCCTCGCTGGGACACCTGGAGCAACTCCTACCGCAGCGACTGCCTCATGTCCCTCAGGCCCATCCGCATGGTAATAACATCATCTGCAACTAGCAATTATTTCCCATTTATTCCCAATTAATTGATCAATTCTCTTCGAGTAAACCTGGTTAAAATAATGAAAACTGACTACACTGACACTTTAAAGATTAATTTAAGACATTTTAAAATTAAATCAGCCCGTTAAAGTCTTCTGTTTATATATATGAGTAAAGCTTGAGTGATTTATGAGAATTTCACCAATTTTCTCCACACATCCTCCTGTGCAGATTTCATTTGATTTGCTTGTTTTTTAGAGTAAATCTGGTTAAAATAGTAAAAACTGTCCACAGTAAAGTCAATAGATTACCCTGAGAATTTAAGATATTTTAATTTAATCAATGCCTTATTTTTAGATGATTAGTTCTTAAATACAAGTGATTATTGGGAACCAATTTTCTCTGCAGAAGCTGCTTATAACTGCTGTTTAAAGAGCCAGTTCACTTAACTTATAAAGAAAAAACAGCCTCCTGTGCAGCTATTTGGTATTATAGATTTGATAGATTTCAGACCCATCTGCATGGTTATAACAACAATAATTACTATAATAAATGTATTTATAAAGCACTTTTCAAAATTGTACATATAAGGGCTACAACTAGCAACTGTTAAGAAAATTCATGTTTTATTGTCTAGTTCTACTTTGCTCTACAGTTTTCAGCTTTATTTTATTACTATATTTACTTTTTATGCATCCTTTGTGTTCAACCTGATGGTGGCGCTAAATGAGAAGTCAGAGCATTATGAAACTCATTAATATTTATCATCTGGATGCAACAAACGTCTGTTTTTATATATTTCAGCGATAGACTTGAGCTGCAGCACAAAATAAAAATGTAAGACTCAAACTGTTAATTTGGTCCCTGCAGGACAGCATGGAGCACAAGATCTGCCTGTATGAGCTCTCCGACTTCAAGGGCAACAAGATGGAGATCCAGGAGGACGATGTGCCCACCCTCTGGGCGCACGGCTTCTGTGACAGAGTGGGCAGCGTGAGGGTCCCCGGAGGAGCGTGAGTACACACAAACACACTGATTGAACGGATTCAGTCAATTTTTTGAGCCCTGTGATGATGACAAACAGCTTTGTCATGCAGCCTAAAGTAAATCTATCTGCTCATGTTTCCTATGGAAGTGAAGCGGGCACTGTGCGGCTGATATTGTTTTGGCCGTGGCTCCGGAGGCTGCAGGCCTCCACGGCTCCACTACAATGTGGCGGTTCATTAAAAGTATGAAGGCATGTCATCACAAGGCTCAAAGATGACTGCGTGCCGATTTGTTTGTCGACAAATGTGTATTTTTAGAAGGGGAATTTTCTCCACATTTTTATCACTTCTCACAGTTAAAAAAAAACAAAACTGCTCAACCACGAGCCTCCGGAACAACTTCAAAGTTCCCTGTTATTGATTCTCCAAATGTGTGGCGCTCTGTTAAACACAATAATTCCAAATAATGTTCCCACACTCTGAGTTTGGATGATAGTGGTGGCATTCAGCCACCTAGAGGATCCCTGAAGGCTCATAAAGACCCAAAAGGACATCCTCAGAGACCACTAGAACCTAGACTGGCTTCAATGATCTCTAAACCCTGATCAATCATCACTATAACCTCCTAAAGACCCCTAGAACCTCCTTAGTCACCACTAAAGCACCTGGACTTAGTGAAGGTCCACTAAGATATTATCAATTACCACTAGAACGTCTTCAATGAAAACTACAACCTCTTAAATGATGCCTAGAACCTCTGAAATGACCTTTAGAAACACCCCATGACAACCAAACCTCTTTAATGTCTTCTAGGACTTCCTAAAAAACTAAACTTTCTAATGGGCCTTGAGAACCTTCTTAATGACCACTAAACTCCCTGGGTTTCTCGAACTCCCTGAAGGACCACAACAACCCAAGAACCTTCAGTGACAACTAGAATCTCTGAAAGTACCCCTAGAACATCCTATAAACTACCAGTTCTTAAAGGACCTTTAGAACATCTCCAATGACCACTAGAACCTCTTAAGGGACCTCTAGAACCTCAAGCCTCACCTTGGCTTCTCAAACCCTACTTAATGACTCTTAATGACAACCAGAAGTTCTTAAAATACCTATAGAACTTCCTCAACGACCACTACAACCTTATCAATTACCACTATGACCTCTTACAGGATTCTTGGAACCTTCACAGTGATATATAGAACCATAAAACCACCTGGGCTTCTTGAACCTTCTGGGGGACCAGCTGAACCTCCTCAATGACCTCTAGAACAACTTCTAACTTATGAAAACCAGAACCTCTTTAAAGATCTAAAGAATTTCCTCAATGACCAATTCGCCCCTTAGAGTCTCAGTGTCATTAATGACAACCGGAAGTGCTTGAAAGACCTCTAGAACTTCCCAATGACCACTAGAACCTCTTATAGGCCTTTCAAACCTTATTTAATGTCAAATAAAACCACTTCAGACCCCTAGAACCTCTGTGACAACTAAAACATTTTAAAAGACCCCTAGAACCTACTTGATGCCCCCTAGATCAACTTTTTGTACAACTAGAACCTTTGAAACTATGAGTTAAAAAATGAGACTATGAGAATGAATTGATTCTGACTCTCCCACCCCTCCGTGTCTCCCTCAGGTGGGTGGGTTACCAGTACCCTGGATACAGAGGCTACCAGTACCTGTTCGAGTGCGGTGACTACAGACACTACAACGACTTCTGCGCCTTCCAGCCCCAGATCCAGTCCATGCGTCGCATCAGGGACATGCAGTTCCACCAGAGAGGATGCTTCAACTTCACCTCCGCCAGCAAGTGAATGACACCCGCTGGCCGTCTGGTGCTGTCGTAGCCATGCAGCCCTCTCAGCTTTTTATTTCTCCAAACGCCCCCCTTTTCTCCAATCCTTTCCTAAATCTCCACCATCACCGCTCCATCCCAAAGGAAAGACAGAATGAGAGCAAATACACGGGACAACAACAACTGACTTTTTATGGTGCTAAAAAATAAACATGTTGTGAAAAACCTGAAACCTCCCTGGCTGGATTACCTTTATTCTGAAAATCTCACAAAACTGTTTGGAGAATGTTCCTGTAGATGTGTAGGTGCTTTGTTGTGACCATGAAGTGTTTATTTTATTTTTCCTCTCCTAAGGTAGACCTGACATTATAACTTAGGGGCCTAAAGTGTTGGAGCTATTTTTACATTTTCTTTGGTATAAGAATATTATTATTGTGGCATATATCACATATTTATTGTATTTTTGTATAGGGTTGCCAATAATACATAGGAGATGTGATCATTATAGTATTACAGAGTCACTCAGTCAAATATAAATACTTTTGGCACACTTTGAATTAAATAATATATTTTACATGCAGTATAATATATTGGATAACAACAAAAGGAGGCAATATACTGCCAGGTAATTAAATTACATACATTACGTGCATATAAATCAAAATATAGAAGGATAAAAATGAATAATTTCAAGTAATTTCAGTCAATAATCTCATAGGTTTTAAAAAACATACTGCAGATATTAATTTGATAGTAGTTATACCAAGAAGAAACAGTAGGTGGTGTACTTACTGACCTAATGAACTAAATGTTGCTTTGTGAGTTATAGATACATCAATATTCTTATCAAAGGATGATATTATATATATATATATATATATATATACATATATATATATATATATATATAATTTCAGTAACATTTTCAGTGACAACAAGAACCTCATCAATGACAACTAGAACCTTCTCAATGCCCACTATACATCCTTGATAAACGCTGGAACCTCATCAAATAACACTATATTATCTAAGGGAGCATTTTCAGTGATGGCAAGGACCTCGTCAGTGACCACTAGAACCTATTTCTTGGTCTTTCAGAACCATTTAGAAAAGACTGCTTTCAAAAACATGCAAATGCATTAAAAAATTCTGACCAATTTTAATTGGTGTAAAAGGGTTGCCTTAGCAGGTTCAACCCCCCCTTCAGCCAGTGAATATCTGTGGGGTGGACATGGAGGTGGTGCCAAGTTATACGTATCTAGGTGTTTATCTGTGGTGGTAGTGTGTTGTTTTATGCTGCAGTCTGCTGGGGAGGCAGCATCACACACAGAGATGAAGGCGGTTGGACAGACTGGTCTAAAGAGCTGGTTCTGTGGTTGGAGCCAGGTTGGACACACTGGAGGAGGTGGTGGAGAGATGACCTGTCAACATGTTCCAGGCCATCCTGAAATACCCAGATCATCAGCTACACAAAACCTTTATGGACCAAAAAAACAGCAGTGGACGGCTCCTCTCTCTCTGTTGCAGGACGGAGAGATTCAAAAGATCCTTCTCTCCTACAGCCATCAGGCTGTCTCATTCTAACAGAGATTCTACCAGACTAACTGAATTTACCCTCGGGGGATGAATAAAGTAATTTTGATTTTGATAGTATGCTAATAATATTACTAACATCGAATATTTGATATTACTAGAACAAATTATTATTTTTGAAAGAATGACAATAGCACGTGCTTGTGAAATATTTGAAATATGACTTGTTCACACTGTCACTTTCCTTTTACTTTTAAACCCCAAAATTCCGACAGAATTTTTTTTATCATTTTTAGTGAGCACACTGGGCATCATGTATTTATTTGTCTATTGTTATTATTACTATTATTAATTTTTCTCTTTCTCTTCTCTTTCGCCGTCCTTTATATTACTATGTGTTTTATTTTATTGTATTTATTTCTCTTTTTAGTTATGTACCCATTTATCTTCACCTACTCATTAATTTTGTTTTTTAATTATGTATTTATTTATTATTATTATTATTGTTATATTATTATTTAATTTTTTCATAATTTATTTATTATGTTTATATTTATTATGACAATAGCACGTGCTTGTGAAATATTTGAAATATGACTTGTTCACACTGTCACTTTCCTTTTACTTTTAAACCCCAAAATTCCGATAGCACGTAAAGGCAGCAGTGTACATAACACCTGAGTTAACCTCTGAGGTTATTCAGTGACGGAGCCTGAAGACAGACAGGACGGAGACATGGCTGCACTCTTCAAAGCCCGGAGAGGTGAGTGCATGAAGAGAAAATAAAGATTCAAATCAGAAACATAACTTAAAGCACATAAAACACAATGCTACATTAACAGCGTGTGGATAGACACTATAAATAACATAGTTAGCTTACCTAGTTAGCTTCCAAACCACTACACACCCTGTGGAAACTGTCATAGTATCTTATTCCACACCCTATCTGACAGTTTCAGGGTGAACAAATAAATGTTTGTGAGCTTCGGCTGCTGACAAAATAAACGCGGTGTTTAGTTTAAGGGTAAATATTAGAGTTAGCTAACGTTAGCTTCTCGGTTAGCTAATTATTGTTACAAGCTAGCCGGGCTAGCTTCGACTAAAAACTTCAATAACACGTAATTTTTTAGTGAAGACACTTACATCAGCTTGTTGATTAATACTTAAACTGCTCGTCTTGTTTCTATGGGGAGTTTTTAGGCTGTCGGAGTGAGGTGAAGGTGAATGATGATTGGGATAACCTTTCACCTAAATAATGCTAAAGCTAACCGGTGAGCATGTGCTGCATTCAAAGGCTGAGGGAAGTTAATTAATGTGCAATAAATGACAGTCTGTAAAGTACAAGCAAAACATGTGGCGTTTAACCCTTAATAGGGCACTCATTGGAATACTTCGTCACCCTTTTAAAATAATCGCCTTACTCATTTTTTCAAGTTTTGCAGGGAACACAAAAAAATTCACTCTTTATTTTGAAGGTGTCTACATAAGCCTGTCAGAAACATGACATGACAAGTATCATGAGCATTAATGTTACTTCAAAGTGTCATTAATGTTCATGACACATCCCATGTCATGTTTATGACACGCTCATGTCACTCTTATGTAGACACCTTCAGAATAAAGTGTTACCATATATTGCTGAAGTCACAAAGGCATGTTCAAAAAATTGCCTAAGTCACATTTTATTTTGACTTAGGCATAATAAATCCGCTTAAGTCACACACTTGACACAGGCCATTATATTAAAGGGGTAAAATCACATGATCTGATCAACTGAGGATGTAGGAGATTTTACCATAGGTGGTAATGAGGAGATGATTTAGGCAAAAAAACAAACAATTTTGACAAAAAATTACATAGGCGATTATTTTAACAGTGTGACGACTTGCAAATTCAACCCCAGAGGATATTACATACAGCCAGAATGTGGGCTGTGGAATGTGTAAAAAAACATACAGACCTGGGGGAGGGGGGTAATATCTTCAGAAAAAAGTTTACGAAAATGTGCAGATTTCTGAGATTTAAGGTGGTGAATTGGCGAGAAAAAAGTAGCTTTTTTTAAACTTTTTTCTTGTAAATCTGTGACTTTTTTTCACGCAGATTTGCCACTTTAAATCTCTTAAATCTGTGACTTTATTTCTTCTAGATTTGCCACTTTAATCTAGTAAATTTGCAACCTTTTTCTCGAAATATTTGTTTATTTTTCAAAGTTTTAAGCATGAGTAGAAATCTTGCTGAAGCACATTTGAGAAGTGAAAGTCTAATAAAGTGGTTTATAAATTAAAATGTTATCTTTGACCTGAATAGGTGAAACTTTACTGTTTATTTGATGGAGACAATGTTTATTAAGTATATCTACCTAGAAATAGATTTAAGCTGTTTTGCACCTGCAGTCTCTGTTATATTACTGATTTATTTAATCATAATTCATCGAATAGCTGTTGTGATATTTCAGTCTGGACCATTGATGACTCTGATCAGTAGTATTGAACCTATGCTGAATGTTTTTCTGTCCCTCAGCTCTCAGCTTGTGTCTCACTGGTTGTCGGAGTCTGTCTCAGCTGGCAGAGTTACCGGACACTCACCAGCTCCTCAGACAGACCTGCAGAGACTTCGCCGACCGAGAACTGATCCCCATCGCTACCAAACTGGACAAAGAGCATGCTTACCCTGCCAAACAGGTATACACACACACACACACACACACACACACAGACACACACACACACATTCTTGTACTTCTATCTTTGTGAGGGCCCTCATTGGAATAGTAAATTCCCTATCAAGGTTATAATAGTTTGGGATTTTTCATTAGTTTTAATTTAATTTTAATTTAGTTGTGATTTTTTGTTTTCAAATTCAGTTTAGTTTTCTGTAATGGGATGTTTGTTGGGTGGGAGATTAAAAGACATCACAGTAAATTTTGCCTTTATTTCCTTTGTCTGATCCATCTTCATTATGTATGAAAAAAGTTGACAAAGACGAAAACAAAGGACATTTTCACTATAATTTTAGTTTAGTTTACTTAGGGTTTTTTTTGTAACCACAAAATACCGTTTCAGTTTAAACATAAACCTGATTGTAACCTGAACCCTTAAAACAAAGTCTGAAATCTCAAAAAAGCCTTAAAAAAAGGCCAAAATGTCCTCACTTTGCAAAAATGCCCTCACTCTGTTGGTTAAAAACCTGTTCCCGTCCTCACTATGCAGGAAGTACAAGATCACACACACACACACACACACACACGCACGCA
This sequence comes from Centropristis striata, assembly GCF_030273125.1. Classification (NCBI taxonomy): domain Eukaryota; kingdom Metazoa; phylum Chordata; class Actinopteri; order Perciformes; family Serranidae; genus Centropristis; species Centropristis striata. The sequence goes on from NC_081535.1 coordinate 30,002,851, forward strand.
GCTGCACATTGTGATGCTCTTATGGTGTCTTATGAGTTGAAATTTAATCTCATTTTTATTGTTGCAGTCTAATGTTTAGCAGGCTGAGATAAGAACCAGGAGATGTGTTTTATTACGATGATCACTTTAACCCGTTTAACTTTACTCCTGTTAAATTTTATTCAATGTGTCCTCTTTGTAAACTGTAATACATAAACCTATGAGTCCTGCAGTTCTATGGAATCAGCACAGTCATTGCTAGAAGTGGGAACAACTCAAACATGTCTTTGTGCAGAATAACACAGAATGACAGAAATCAGAAAATAAATATTCTGTAAAAAGTACTCTGCATGTACAACACTTTTGCACATCCCTTTTGCACTTTTGCTGCCCATTATAAATGTTTTTTTTTAAATTTAAAGAAAACATGCCTGCCAGACTTGCTGGCAGTTTGTGAGTTTTGTTTAAACAGCTATAGTTGACATGTTTATAGTGATAATGTATGAATTATCCTCTGAATCTGCAGCTCCTGTTGACTTTAACAAGCTTCATATTATTTATTTTATCAATTTTTTATTTATTTATTTTTATCATTTTTAGTGAGCACACTGGGCATCCTGTATTTATTTGTCTATTGTTATTATTACTATTATTAATTTTTCTCTTTCTCTTCTCTTTCGCCGTCCTTTATATTACTATGTGTTTTATTTTATAGTATTTATTTCTCTTTTTAGTTATGTACCCATTTATCTTCACCTACTCATTAATTTTGTTTTTTAATTATGTATTTATTTATTATTATTATTATTATATTATTATTTAATTTTTTCATAATTTATTTATTTTTTCTCCCTCTTTGTTCCTGGGGTTTGTCTTTTTTTTCTTTTCTGGTTCTTCGTTCTAATGTACCGATCAAAAAAGATGTGGATAACAGCTGTGGAATAACTTTTTATCATCTATTGATGCTTATGAAATGCTGATCTCCAATAAAAAAAAATATAAAAATTTAAAATATTAAAAAAAACAAGCTTCATATTGAGCTTCAGCTCATTGTTTGTCTGTCTGTTGTGGTTCACTCACAGCGATGTTTTCAAAGAAAAAGCTGTTTTTCTACTTACCTGCTCAGCAGCAAACAACAGGCAGACACAGTTGGAGACAAGCTGGTTTACATAATGGAGCATTTAGCAGCCAAAGAAATGAATGTAAGAGCTCAAAAATGGAGCAAAAAAAGATAAGATGTTGGAATAAAGACTCATCATGAATCTCCATGTTGCTCTGTAACCGCTGGATGTGAAAATAAACAGTTTAAACTTTAAAATAAGTTAGTTGTTGCAGGTTTAACATTTTTTCATTTTTTATTTTGTGAGAGCAATATAATACAGTGCTTACTTTCAGACAATATACAATAGTACAACAAGGTTTTTTTTTGTTTACAAAACAGTGTATTACATTTGAGAATTTTGGACAAACTGGAAAAGGTAGGCATATGTAAAAGAGCAAATAGAAAAAAGAGAAAAAGAAAATATCCACCAGTTTCGAAATGAAATATAAGTAATACAAGCTAATCGTTAGACCCAATAAAACATTAAATAATAAAGTACAAAACAGCATTACAGGTTCATCCATACAGTACTTCTGTCTGTTCCAGATTAACATATTCAACCCACTTGGACAGTTGTTGCAGGTTTAGATAGATAGATAGATAGATAGATAGATATACTTTATTTATCCCAAGCTGAGAAATTACAGTGTAGCAGCAGCATTACACACAGACAATGACAACACAATTAAATAAAAAGAACAACCTAGGCATACTTCAAGCAATGAAATATAAAAATACAATAAAATACAATAAAAAATAAAGTGTCTAAAGAAGGAGTATGTATTAAGGAGTAGAATAGAATTCCAGTGCAGAATAAATATGAATATACAGTATAAAAATGCTATGAAACAAATAAGGTGCAATGAACAGTGTGCATAAAAAACACATAAAGTGCATAGACAGTATGTAATGAACCAGACTATTATTTGTTGTTGTACAGTGTGATGGCATGTTAAGGTACTCTACAGAAATAATTTATACATAGAAATGTAGGAAAATTTGTCTTCTCACTCACAATCCTCTGGTAAAGCTGTCAGAGTTATAGTTTGGGCGTACGACGCAAAGATGCGCCACCAAAACCACCAACAGCCTCATTGGGTCCCATATTAAAAACGCAGGAAGATTTCGGAAAAAGTGAGATTTAACTGTTTTTTTAGATTGCTCTAACAAAGCTATTTTTTCATTTTTCTTAAAAAAAACAAACATATGTAGAGGTTCAGGAAGAACTCAGGACGCTCAAAGTTAAGTCGGATCAATGATAGGTATTATGGTTTTGTCAAAAATGCTTTTTGTTCGAGGCCAGAAATTTCACTCTGTCCACCTCTGGCTGCTTTCACTGTGCCAGAAGATTCCACAGCTGTTAATTCCGTTGATTGCTCTGCTCTGATTGGTCGACCCCAACACTTTGATGCTTTGATGTAATAACAGTTACTGACACTGATCTTCCAGATTGAGGAGCTGGGGGCGTTAGGGGTGATGGCCATGGAGGTCCCGGAGGAGCTGGGCGGAGCCGGGATGGACTACCTGGCGTACAGTCTGGCGGTCGAGGAAATCAGCCGAGGCTGCGCCAGCACGGGGGTGGTGGTGTCTGTTAATAATGTGAGTACAGGCTGAGTGAAGCTGGTGAGGTGTTCTGTTGGTGCAGCTGTTTATTCACCTGGTCTCACTCTGGTTCTGCTCCAGTCGCTCTACATCGGGCCCATCCTGAAGAACGGGACAGAAGAACAGAAGAAGCAGTGGATCACGCCGTTCACCACCGGAGAGAAGGTGGGCTGCTTCGCCCTCAGCGAGCCAGGTAAAAAAGACTGTTAAATATTTATTCATGATTTTTTTAAATTATGATTATAAACAAACCTGCAGCAGTATTTCTTTTTTTTTTATTCATGATATATTTTCAGTATGATTGTAAAAAAGTAAAAGCTGGGGAACAACACCAATCAATATTTATTATTTATTAACATGTATTTATTAGGATTGTAAACAAAGCTAAGTAAGAGCAGTAATGTCATATATTTTTTATTTCTATATAATTTATTTAATATAATAGTTCCGAAAAATAAGGAAGAACAGCAAAAATTATTTATTTATTCAAATGTCTTTCTACTATTTATTTGGTATGATACAATTACAGCAATAATACTTGTATATTATTTATTACTACATAACTTATTCAATAGAATAGTTCATAAAAATAAGGAAGAACAGGAATAATTTATAATTTATTTAGATTTATTTATTTATTTATTTATTTTTCTCTTATAAGGTGTGTTTTGCAAACACAACAAACTAACTTTTCAACTTCACACCTGTTGCTTAAAATAAATGATTCTAACGTGACCTGCAGGTAACGGCAGCGACGCGGGCGCCGCCTCCACGGTGGCTCGTCAGGACGGAGACGAGTGGGTCCTGAACGGGACCAAAGCCTGGATCACCAACAGCTGGGACGCCTCGGCCACCGTCGTGTTCGCCACCACCGACAAGAAGCTCAAACACAAGGCATGACGCGGCACATTCTGCTGACTCGTATAAAGACTCATTGTTCTATTGAGCAATATAACCGTAACAATAAACCTTTGTGTGCGTGTGTGCGTGTGTGCGTGTGTGCGTGTGTGCGTGTGTGTGCGTGTGTGTGTGTGTGTGTGTGTGCAGGGCATCAGTGCCTTCCTCATCCCCATGCCCCACCCCGGCCTCTCTCTGGGGAAGAAGGAGGACAAGCTGGGCATCAGAGCCTCGTCCACCGCCAACATCATCCTGGAGGACTGCAGGATCCCACTGGACTACATGCTGGGACCTCGCGGAGCCGGATTCAAGATCGCCATGGTACTTTAAAGCACTCATCCTGAGACTTATTTCAAACGTACTCAAATATGGGTGGATCCAACTTTTCCAGCAGGTTTAACTCTCTGAAAAAGCAGTTCATGTTCCAGTCATGGTGGTTTTTTCGTTTTTCACGTTAATATATATATATAATCTCTATAAATCTATAAGTCCTGCATCTCTATGGAATCAGCTCAATCATGGCTAGAAGTGGGAACAACTAAAAACATATCTTTGTGCAGAATAACACAGTTTGAATGACAGAAACCAGAAAAAAGGGAGAGAAAAAAAACAAGTTAGATTTAAGTTTAAAGTTGAAAAATGGCTAAAAAGTGTTGGTAATATTGACGTATTGTTATATTTGCAGCCTCTCCTGTCCTCTCCTCTCTGCTCTGTGTAAACAGTCTCTCCTGTCCTCTCCTCTCTGCTCTGTGTAAACGGTCTCTCCTGTCCTCTCCTCTCTGCTCTGTGTAAACAGTCTCTCCCGTCCTCTCCTCTCTGCTCTGTGTAAACAGTCTCTCCTGTCCTCTCCCTCAGAACTTAATGTTTTAACAGGATCTGGTTAGTGCACACACTTTCTTTTTAAATGACACATGTAGAATAAAGAGATTCTGACACAAATATCAACATTTTAAGACAGTTTAGGTCACTTTTTCCTGACGGAAGCATTTATCGTGTCTGATGCACTAATGGACCAGCATAAATGTGGAAATCTAACAATAATTTATATTGTTACAGTTTAATAAATTGCATAAATAGTTATTTACTCGAAATTAAATATTTAAATATTTTGTGATGCATTCATGCCATAATGACCAAAACTTTAATTTAAAAAATGCTTGAAACATTTTAGTTTACATGTAATGAATGCAGAATATACACAATTTTCACTTTCTGAAATAACTGACGAAAAATATAAAACTTTTTCATGATATTCAAAGTTTATGAGATGTATCTGGAGATGAATTTTCTTTTGCAGTAATGAAGGTGTTTAAGAATATGATAAATAACTCCTGTTACCTGTCACATACCTTCTTAAATAAGCTGATTTCTTTGTCTGTTTTTATGAGTTTCTAATCTTCCTGCTACATGTATTTTCACTCTGACAGCATTCTCATATTTAAAATGTGTTTTTTCCATTTAAAATGACACTTTCAGAAGTCCAAACAAGTCAGTTTCTACAGTAAAAAACACAAAGCTGCTCTGTTGACAGTGTCTCCTCTCTGACACACAATAACATCACGAATATTCACTGATGCAAAAATGCAGTTAAAAGCAGACAAAGCTTCCAGAATGAGGTCTTGCTGCAGACGTTTGTGGATTTTATGGGTTTCTACAGTGCATGTAGACATGTTGTGAAGTTTCCTGTTTCTCTGTTTCACGCAGCAAACCCTGGACAGCGGGCGGATCGGCATCGCGGCCCAGGCTCTCGGTATCGCCCAGGCGTCTCTGGACTGTGCCGCCGACTACGCAAACAAGCGCACCGCGTTCGGATCGCCCATTGGCAAGCTGCAGGCCATCCAGGTAACTCCAGGCTCTTTAAACCACAGGAATAAATGCGCAAATGCAAACTAGAGTGTGATAAGAGTTGGGTATTCTCTTGAAGTTCCGGGATGTGGCTAAAACGGGTCAACAAATTTGACAGACAAGTTGTTAACAGAACAAAGTTTCTTCAGATGATCGAAACACCTTCAAGGTGAAACTGAAAGTGAACACACAAGAAAACTGTTTGGTAATGTAAATCAGTCTATAAACTTAAAGCACCTTAAGCAAGTTAATATTTGCTTTTCTTCCGAATAACCCCAGGACATTTGTTTAAAAAACTCTAACCAGTCCCGGCGCCAGCTCAGTACAGAAGGGGGGGCGGCTGAAAACCGAGGCGATGACGTGATGTATGATATTAGAAAACATATGCAGCCCAACTGTCATATCTAAGCCACATAGATACACAAATTAATACGTTTTACCGTGATAAGAAACAAGTTACAATAACACACGGCCACTAACTAAATATACCTGCTTTACTAACACAACGTTCATTGGAACCAGACCATTAAGAAACAGATTAAATCCCGAATATCCGTACTAGCCAATCAGAAGCAAGAAACAGGAAACATCGCTGCTCCAACAGCCTTTTCAGCTTCTCTCCTCTGTACTGTGCTGCTACAGTTGGCTTTTTAAGAAATGTATAAAGGGAATTGCAAATGTCAAAAAAAATCCCAACTGCACTCTCAAAGGAAATAGCATGCACGATAACCAAATGCAATTGGTGGTTGAAACAATTAACATAAGGCACTTCTCTGTTTTAAGTTATTTTGAATAAGCTTTTGCATGTCTCCCCCGACATGACGCTGGCTCCGTCATAACTATGACTAACAATTTTGTTTGCGTCAAGACCAGCCTAGCTCTTGGTTTTGCCTCAGTGTGTAATCGAACACTGAGAGAAACATTCTGCTGCCCTCTTTATTGGATATGAAATTGAGAAATGTGAACGTTGCCCATGATGTTGAACAGAATATAGTAAAAGGTAATATTGCACATGATGATCTCCACATTTGAGCAGCTGGAAACTGTTTTTTTTTTCTTCATAAATGCTTTAAATGAATCGACTAACTCAGTTTTTTTCCTCTGGTTCAGTTCAAACTGGCCGACATGGCCATGGCGTTGGAGAGCGCTCGCCTGCTCACCTGGAAGGCCGCCATCCTCCGAGATGCAAAGCGACCTTTCACCAAGGTACGCCGCCACATTTCTCACTTATTAACTATTTATTATATAACATTTCTGCAGTGTAAGTAAGGTTGGGAATCGAGACCCGGTTCTTTTTGAGAAGCGGCTCCCAGTAATTAGATTCCTAGGAATATATTGTCTGCCTCCTTGACGATTCCGCTTATCGGTTCCTCCTACGTGTGTAAACCAGTCAGCGGCAACTTTGCGCATGCATGATTTATTTGCAGACTGGAGGCTGAGGGGTTAATATCTCCTGCTCTGACTGCAGCTGGGAGAGACTGCTGCGGGAGGACTGGGCCGCTTGTGATTGCTTTGGGACAGAGCCTGCGACTCGTAAAGAAGAGTAGAAACGAGTCTCCAAAAATCTCCACCAGAAAAAGTCGCTAGATTTGTCGCTAGTCACTTTCTAGAAAAAGAGTCTCTAGAGGGGTCTGAATAGTCGCTAGATATACAGTACAGGCCAAAAGTTTGGACACACCTTCTCATTCAATGCGTTTTCTTTATTTTCATGACTATTTACATTGTAGATTCTCACTGAAGGCATCAAAACTATGAATGAACACATATGGAATTATGTACTTAACAAAAAAAGTGTGAAATAACTGAAAACATGTCTTGTATTTTAGATTCCTCAAAGTAGCCACCCTTTGCTTACTAGAATATAAGACATGTTTTCAGTTATTTCACACTTTTTTTGTTAAGTACATAATTCCACATGTGTTCATTTATAGTTTTGATGAATCTACAATGTCAATAGTCATGAAAATAAAGGAAACGCATTGAATGAGAAGGTGTGTCCAAACTTTTGGCCTGTGCTGTAGCAACAAAGATGCTAAGTTGGAAACACTGGGTAGCTCTCGTGCACCTTTAGTAACCCGTTTCATCGAGACAGGGAAGAGTAAAATGAGAGAGGAGAGGAATGTCACCGAGCAGGGACCAGATTTGTGGTGAAGGTTTATACTCTTACGCCACAATAGATGCCTCTGAGTTTCAGTAGGTTGATTTGCTGCATATTTTTCTGAAACCTAGGATTGTCGAAGTTGCATGTTGTTTCAACCAGTGTAGTTATGTCTCATTTATTCCTCTAATTTCTGTCATTATTTCTGCACAAAAACTGTTAATCTGCCAAAAGTTGAAAAGTGCAGCTGTATTTTTGTTTAATATGTTCATTTTTACAGATGCATTCTATGTTTTATTTCCAAATTAGTTTTGGATCAAGTTGAATGCAGAGCACTTTACACAAGAAATACAGGCTTGAAATATTTCACTCTATGCATAATGAATCTATAAAAAATAGGAGTTTCACTTTCTGAAGTAATTGACAAAAAAATGGAACTTTTTCACGATATTCAAATTTTTTTGAGATGTACAGTACAGGCCAAACGTTTGGACACACCTTCTCATTCAATGCGTTTCCTTTATTTTCATGACTATTTACATTGTAGATTCATCAAAACTATTAATGAACACATGTGGAATTATGTACTTAACAAAAAAGTGTGAAATAACTGAAAACATGTCTTATATTCTAGTAAGCAAAGGGTGGTTACTTTGAGGAATCTAAAATACAAGACATGTTTTCAGTTATTTCACACTTTTTTTGTTCAGTACATAATTCCATATGTGTTCATTCATAGTTTTGATGCCTTCAGTGAGAATCTACAATGTAAATAGTCATGAAAATAAAGAAAAACGCATTGAATGAGAAGGTGTGTGTCCAAACTATTGGCCTGTACTGTACCTTTTTATGTGTTTTTTTCCTGCAGGAAGCAGCGATGGCTAAACTCTCCGCATCTGAAGCCGCCACATTCTGCGCTCATCAGGTAAGAAAACAACAACAACAAACAGACACAGACTGAAACCTTCAGGACGGCTTTTTACCAGTTCTCTCTGTTTCACAATCAGGCGATCCAGGTTCTGGGTGGGATGGGTTACGTGTCGGACATGCCCGCCGAGAGGCATTACCGCGACGCTCGCATTACCGAGATCTACGAGGGCACCAGCGAGATCCAGAGGCTGGTTATTGCCGGCCAGATACTGAAGGAGTACCAGTCATAGATGCACTTCTGTCTGAGCCTTTTGGTGCAATGATGTACACAAAATCCAGACCTGGAGTCAGATAAATCCACATCACCTAAAGATAAAAGACTCTAATACAAGCTGACGTGCAGCTTTTCTGCAGAGATTCAGAGGAAATTCACACGATTGTACGTCTCGAGGGAATCCAGGAATTAATCTTTAACACTGTTAGAAAAAGAACATGTCTCTGCTGCTTCCAGTACATCGTTTCAATCCTCTTTGTTGGTGCACAAAGAGCATAAAAATGACATTAAACAGTTTATATGTGACTTGTCTTCAGAGACGAGTCAAAAGCAACTTATCTTGATGGGAAAAAAAACACACTGAAATCTATTTTTTGTGAAGAAACAAGCTGTAATTCATCAGAAACTTTGTGAATATCTGGGCTTTCACAGTTTAGAGGAACTGTCTTCTTGAACCTCTTTGGCATTAAAGTTATACGGTCTTATTTATCTACAATGATTTCTGCTGTTGAACATAGTGGCAGGTTATTTTTTTGTTTTTCCAAACAGTCATTGTCCTGATGTCGCCTTTTCAATTATGTTTATCTAAAATGTTCTGGTTTGTGAAAAACTGTTGAAACACAAGTCCAGGTTAAAACCTTTTATTTACCGTTTAATGCTATAAAACTGTCATTTTTGTCAAAATTCATGAAGCAGAACCACAAATATCAACGTCCTCTGTACCAAAACTTGCTGCCTACATTACCCACAATGCAACTCCCCAACACTTGAAAACTCCAAGGTGATAATCTTTAACCTAACCTTAAGTTAGACTACATTTAGTGTGACTTGCATTTCTAGTAGATATTGCTGTTTTGTAGATAAACGTCCATAAATCAGCTTTTTAAATCAGTTTAGAAATTATACCATATTAAAAGACTATGCAGAACTTGCTGAGAATCACGTTTTTACAATTACGTTTTTTTTCAGCATCAAAGTAATCCAGTTATATTTGTCTGTACATCCATAAGTACCCTGTAAACATGAGCTCCTAATTAACAATTCTGCATACTTAAATTAAAAGCAAAATTAAAAGTGAATAAAAGCCTGAAAAATGGGGCTCAAAGGAGAATACCAGCCAAACTCTGAACATAATTCAACAAAAGGTTATTTGCCAAAAATATCTTCTTTTTTTAACCTTAATTATGTATTAATTAGATATTATTCTTTTGCAGATAAATGCCCATAAATTAGGTTCTTTATATGGTGAAAATCTGTAAATATAGGGTTAAAATGTGTGCCTGTCAATTTAAAGCAGCACTCCAACAATTTTTAGTATTGGGCTTCCGTAAACCTGAAGAATTTAAGAGAAGGATTCTACAAGATTAAAGGATTAATCTGTCATTCATAAATAATCTTAGAAATCATGGAAGAAAAGACAATGCAGAACCTGCCTGAGAATCTTCATGTTTTTAAGTTTTCTTCACTATCAAAGCAATCAATGTTCACACTGTAAACAGGAGCTGTTAACAGACAATTCTGCAAACTTTTAATGGAGATAATTTGCAAATATGGGCTTAAAAGTCGCTCCCTGTCACTTGAAAGCAGCACAACAACAATTTAGAGCTGTGATGAACTTTTGAGAGACAGATTCAAGTATTCAAAAGGGCATTTATCACAAATGAATGCCCCTAAATCCAATTAGAAATCAGAGAAAAAGGTGCATCTTTTATAACAGAAATTGCTTTAGAATCTTCACGTTTTCAAGTTTTCTTCTGTATCAAAGTAATACAGTGATATTTGTTTGAACATGCATGTTTAAACTGCAAACAAGGGCTTATAATTTATAATTCTGCATACTTTTTATGGTGCAAATTCGCAAAGAATTTAAAGAAATGGAGGCTTCAGTGTTGAAGCCCACAGTGAATTCACTATCTCCTTGGTAAAAACATATGAATTTTATTGTATCATGAGAATAAACAGCTCAGTACAGGACTTTTTATATTTTATTATCAGAATTTGACGACTCAAGCTATATCTCAGTATCCTGAATGAGTTTCGATGCCGTTTGTGACCAGCAGAGGGCGCCGGAGTGCCTTCATGTCTCTGACCCACTTCTGCTTCATCCAGATTTCATGACTCACCACAAACACTGCAGTGATCACACATACACACTGAATGTACACAGTTTTACTAATTTAATGTTGCAGGGCGGTTAGAGATTATTCTGAGTGATTGTGGTGTTTTCTGTGACAATAAACCAGTCTGTGGGTTTTTTTTTATTATGGCAGAGTTCACAGACCTCTTGTGCCTCAAGAACTTGTACATATTCTATTGTAATTTATTGTGTGCAGATCATCATAATAAAGACACAATTAAAGTATTTTAAATTATTTTTTTATTTCAACAAAAACAAATACATGAATTTCCAATTGAACTGAGCTTGTTTCAGTAAATTAAGCTTCGTTTTTTTCATGAAATTGTTTCAAAAAGGAGGTTAAAATGAGTAAATAAGGAGATGAATAAATTTAAAAAATTAACAGTTTTTTATTAGCTGATTTTAATCCTTTTACCAATTTATACTTTTATTTCTTGATCTTTTCATTTTCACATTTATTTCATATTTACTATTTATTTTTCCTCTTCATATCTGTCTTTATATTTAACTTTTTTCTATTTACTAATTTATTCTTAAATGTATTCATCATTTCATTTATTTATTATTTACTGATGTTTTTTTTTTTATTCCCCTTCATATTTCCACATTTTACCATTTTGTCCACACAGAAAAAAATACTTTTTCAAATATTAATTCCGGTCTAAATTTCTCCTTGTTTCCTTCTCCTCTTCTCCTCCTCCTTGTCTCCTCCTCCTTTCCTCTCCTTTTCTCCTCCTCCTCTCCCCTCCTTGTCTCCTCTCTCCTCCTCCTCCTTGTTTCCTCTCCTTGTCTCCTCGTCTCCTCTCCTCTCCTTGTCTCCTCTCCTTGACCCTCTCCTCTTCTCCTCTCTTCCTCGTTTCCTCTCCTTGTCTCCTCTCCTCTCGTCTCCTCTCTCCTCCTCCTTGTCTTGTCTCCTCTACTCCTCCTCCTTGTCTCCTCCTCCTCTCCTTGTCTCCTCATCCTTGTCTCCTCTCCTCCTTGTCTCCTCCTCCTCTCCTCGTCTCCTCTCCTCTCCTTGTCTCCTCTCCTTCTCCTCCTTGTGTCCTCTCCTCCTCCTCCTTGTGTCCTCTCCTCTCCTTGTCTCCTCTTCTCTCCTCCTCCTTGTCTCCTCTCCTTGTCTCTTCTCTCCTCCTCCTCCTCCTCTTCCTTATCTCCTCTCCTAGTCTCCTCCTACTCCTCCTCCTCTCCTCTCCTCTCCTTTTCCTCCTCCTTGTTTACCCTGCTGAGCTCCTGGTTGCTAGGCAGCAGATCTGGGCCGAGCTTCCTGACTCTGCCGTTTCTCTCTGCTGATTGTGCTTCTAATCACGGTGATGGAGTTGCATTGTTCGGCTGCAGTTCTGATTAATTTGACGTCATTTTCTGGCTCTTGTTTGTTTCCTTCATTTCACATACAAACAAAGTGCACGTGCAGAAACATAATGCTGTTTCTGCAACTAATGACCTCTGCCCTGGTTAATGAGGGGGGATTCTGATGCTTTCATGCTCTCAAAACTCTTTATAATGTTGAAAGAAGAACACATGCACGCATGTATTTAAATATCAGATAAAACAGGCTTTAGATAACACATAGACACTTTTTTTCCTTTATTAGAAAAAGTATGCTCTAGAAAATAATGACAGGAAGTAGAAAACACGTATTCAAATGCAAATGTTCTCCTCTTTGAACATTAATGTGCTCGTTGGCGTGAGAAGAATCAGTGAATGTTCACTGTGGGAACCAGCACAGAACCAGTAAACGAGTCCATTGGGAGGGAGAGTGGAGGGTGATAAAAAAAACAAAAACTATTTACAATGAAGACCTGCAGCCAATCAGAGGCCACACACACACAGCAACCTGCACAATGGCTCATTATGGAGAGAAGAGCACGCAAGATTTTCATTGTCTTCTCTCAAACAACATGCAAAACACACATTTACTGTTCATTTGCTATATTTTTGTCTTTTTCCTGCTGAAAATTTTTCCTAATTTTACAAAAAATGTGCACAAGTTAATGCCTCATTTGCATATTTAAACATACATTTTTTAGAAAACATGCAATGCAAAAAAATATTTGTATTAATATAAGCATTCAATGTGGGAAGTTTCATGCTGTTAACTTTTTCTTTTTTCTCTCTGTTACATTCCTGGTTCTAAAGAAGTTGGGACGCTGAAACATGAATTTCAAGTACAAAAACATGATATTTATGCTTCAAAATAATTTTTAAAAATATGTTTTTTCATGTAAATATACATTCTGAATTTGTTGTTTTACTTTTTGTCTTTTTCCTGCTGCAAATTTTTCCTAAATTTACCAAAATGTGCATAAGTTAAATGCCTCATTTGCATATTCAAACATACAATTTTTATCGAACTTGCATTGCAAAAAATGTTAATATAAGTATTCAACGTGGGAAATTTCATGCTGATATCTAGATTTTTCTTTTTCTTTTACATTCTGGGTTCTGCATCTTTTCAAAGAAATCTTCAACAGTCCCAGATATAAAAGTGTATTTTGACTTTAACATTTCTTCTGTTTAGTTTCAGTCAAAATGTAGGAAATTTTACAAAACCATATCTTTAAAATTCTTTTTTTCTGCATGAAATCTACATTTGCATCATTTAAACACAAAATTTCAGAAACTTGCAATACAAAAAATACTTTATTTATACAGATTTTTTTTTTTTTACCCTTTTCACCTGTAGTGTCTCTCTGACAACCCCAAATACAAAAAAGTTGGGACAATAAAACCACAATGCAGTGAATTTCTTTACAGTCTGCACTTGTTTAAAACACTTTTTCAGCCTCTAATCAAACATTTAGCGTGTCTGAAGTGTCCTTTAGATGCATCACAAGCAGAATAAAACCATCAGGAGCAGAAATAAACTTCTGCTGCCTGAAAAAAACACGCCCACAATGTGCTTGTAACGCCCCAACCAGCTCAGCTTCTGCATCTTTACATCTTTAAAACTTCAGCTCTACAGACAAAAAAGACCCAGATATAAAACATCATTTTGAGTGTCTACATAATGCTTCTTGTCAGAGTTCCTGCTGAAATTTTACAAAAAAATATCTTTTTAAAGGCTGTTTTCTGCAAGATGCTGTTTTGTCTCCTCTCCTACATTCCTGGTTCCAAAAAAGTTTGGATGCTGGGAAGATCTTTTCTGACCTACATTCATTTGAATACAGCACAAAAATAAGAAATTTAGGGTTCAAACAGATAAAAAAAGTTTTTTTTTTATGTCAAGTTTTACAGCATCCCCACACACTTTCTCAAACATGAAATGTGTCTGAAGTGGCCTTTAGATGAATCACTAGCAGATTAAAACCCAAAATGCCTTTTTTTGTGCGCTCAAAAGGTCCCAAAGAGCTTCACTTCTGCATCTTTTGGCTTCAGATCTTCAGCTCCAAAAACAAAAGTCTGGGACATAAAATATGAGTTTGAGTTCATACATAATGCTTCTTGTCAAAGTCCCTGCTGAAATTTTACAAAAACATCTCTTTGAAATGCTGTTTTCTGCAAGAAATCTATATTAAAAACATAACATTTCCAAGAAAAGTTGCAATACCAATCAGTAATCAACTAGAGAAGAAGTTTTCATACATTTTTGCCTCCTCCTAAAAAGACATTTTTGGGTTCAAACTGATTTAAAAAATGTTTTTTTTTTGTAAATATACATTCTGAATTAGTTGGCTCTTTTACGTTAAGTTTTTTTTACAGCATCCACACATATTGGAAACACTTTTTCAACCCAAAATGCCTTTTTTTTATGTGCTCATAATGTCCCAACGAGCTCCACTTCTGCATCTTTTGGCTTCACATCGTCACATCTCCAGCTCCAAAAAAAGACAAAAAACCAAAGTCCAAGATATAAAATATAAGTTTGAGTTTATACATAATGCTTCTTGTCAAAGTCCCCGTTGGATGTGATGGTCTTGGTGGGCGCGTACTTGATGGGGTACGCGCCCCGGACCACCTGGGAGAAGGAGCAGCAGAGCAGCGCCCCGCCGAGCAGCAGCAGCGCGGCGGCGGCCCAGCCGATGTAGATGGCCGCGCCGATCTCCCGCTTCTTGGAGGGCGGCAGGTTCGGGTTGTGGAAGTCCACGATGATGGTGTTGGCCATCCAGCAGAGCGGCACCAGCACGAAGAGCCCGCTGACGATGTAGATCACCCCTCCGGCGTTCACCACGCGCGCCTTCACCACCTCGTCCCGGAGGCAGTTGGTGCACTGCGCGCCGGCCACCGTCACCGTCAGCGCCACGACCCCGAGCACGGCGGAGATGATGGTGAGCGCGCGGGCCGTCTGCAGGTCCTGGGTCAGCGCCAGCACCGAGTCGTGCACCTTGCACTGCATCTGGCCCGTGCTCTGCACCACGCAGGACATCCAGAGCCCGTCCCAGATGGTCTGCGCCACCACGATGTTGGAGTCGATGAACGCCGTCACCTTCCACATGGGCAGCCCGCACGCCACCATCACCAGCAGCGAGCCCGTGACGCTCAGCGCCAGCCCGAGGGACTCCAGACACGCAGCGAGCATGGTGAGTCTCTGATAGTCTCGGATAGTCTCTGATAGTCCGAACGGTCTGTGTCTCCTGCTGGTTTCTGTCTCAGTCCGGGACTCAGCAGCTTTAAGGCGCGCTGCAGCTGCGCCTCCATCAAATACACAACCAAGGACAAACTTTCAGCCAATCAGCTGTTCACTGAATCTCCGCTCTCCGCCAATGAGGAGGAGGCAGCTGCAGCATCTCACATGCACACGCACTCACTTTACGCGTGCGTTTTTACGCACACTGGTGTGAGGGGATTTACCAGTCAGGGTGGGGAGGAAAATATAGGAAAATATGTATTTTACTGAAATTCCCTGTATTTTTTTCACAGGGTGTCTCTTGTTTTTTCTATAGTGCAAAAGCCTTTAAAAGGTAAAGAAAATATTTTTATTACAAATATTTACATTAAAAGGTTGAAATCTGTTATAATAGTAATATAATAATGGGATATTGTGTAATCAATGTGAAAATTTAAAAAAGATTAAGAATCTGACTAAAAGTTTCCCAAACACTTATTGTTATATTAAAGTAGTAATAATAATAATAATAATAAAAACTTTAGTTACAGATATATATTTGATACAAATATTAATCTGTAAAAACACAAGTCATAAGTAAGCGTTTCTATGTGAAAATACAAAAACATACACATTGTGTTGCTGAATGTAAAATTAGGGCAAATTTCTGTTTTCTTACAGTACATTTTAATAAAGTTGTAAAAAGTCTGCCACTAACTGTCACATTAAAGTAAAAAAAAAACTTTATAGTATATTATACTACATATATATATATAGATATAGATATAGATATAGATAGATAGATAGATAGATAGATAGATAGATAGATAGATAGATAGATAGATAGATAGATAGATAGATAGATAGATATTTTCTGTATTTTTAAAGAAATTATCTATAAAATAACTTTTTTTACAGTTTGGATTCACAGTCTTCTGGGAAGTAGTTGAAGTTACGCAACATTATATATTTTTTTTATTATATAAAAAATGTGGAAAGAGTTTATCAGGAATAATGACTCAGAGTCAGATGTTGTGCAGATGTGGGTTCTCCCTGTTGGTGCAGCGGTCCAACATGTTCTGACTTGTTCTGTTAGATGATTTAGTTCTTTTAAATGAATAAAAAAACCCAAAGGGACCTTTTCTATGCCAACCACTCAGTCTTGTGTTCTTCTCATGATGATTTCCTACAAATTTCCTACGCTGGAATTCTTAAGTATCCCACGCAGAGTTTGCTTGGCTCTTTTCATGTCCTGTTGTTGGATGTTATATCAGGTAGTTGTGTTTTTAGGCCTAACCTTGTCCTTTTTTTGCTAACCTTAATCCTCTGGGGTCTGATATACAACATAATATTTACTATACACATGTTTGGTATTTGGTATTTTCTTAGCACAACTTCAGCATGATCTGAAAATTCTGCCTTTATAAACAACTTAAAAAATGTTGGTGTCATTTTTTTCAACACGACCTCACCTGATTATTATTTTGTCATTTTGACTTACTGGATCAACATTTTGAACACAAAAAACAAACAAAACACACCAAAAATAAATAAATACACACACAAAACAAACATAAAACACAAAAAATACACAAAAAACATACATAAAAACACATAAAGACACAATAAATAAACACAAGATGACAAAAGAATATAAAAACACACACATAATCACACAAAAACATACTCAAAACACAGAAAAAGGCAAAAAACACAGAAGAAAACACAGAAAAAACATAAAAACACAGAAAAATCACACAAAAGACTGCATTAAATGCTGACTACACACTGCAAAATTCAACAAAATCTCTGCAAAACTTCAGTAATATCATGTTACATTTGGTCAAGGTGGTTTTTACCTTTGCTGAAAAAAAGTTGATGAACTAAATTGGACATGGAAACTTGTGGAAAAGCCAAAACTTTAGAGTGAAGATGACAGCAGGGCTCCATGCTGCTTCGTTTTCACGTTGCAACATCATGAGGTGTCATGCTCCGACGATGGGGACTCCAGAGGGTTAAGGAAGTAGTTTTGGTGCCTAAGCTTAATTAACAGCATTAACAATGTGTTGAAAAAAGGCACTTGAAATAAATCCATCAGTGTTCCAGTCCTGTGGTGGTTTTTTAGTCCCGTTCTTGGAGGTTATGTCTGGAATAAATGTTTTTTTCAGCCTAACCCTGTTATTTTGACCATAAATCAGAGGTTTTGGAGCCCAACCTTGTTGTGTTTTGTGTGTTTTCAGTGTTTAACCCTCCTGTTATGTTTGTTTTTGTCAGGAACAGCAATAACCCGGGGCATGTTTAATTATCAAAAAGTGTCAGTAGCTAAAAAATCCCAACAAAGATTGTTTATATTTCATTAATAACTCCATTACTAAACATCTCAATCAATATTTAGTGCAATGGTGTTCTTTACCTCCCACAGATCAGGTTCAGTGAGGATAATTCACTTGTTTTTCACAAAAAATGCATGTTAAAACTTTATGTAATTGGAAGGACCCACATATGAAATACAATGGTTTTACATGACGTTGATTGTTTTGATTTTTTGATTTTACAATTTTCACTTTTTAAGAAAAAATACTTTTAACTATTTTTTTTTCAGATTTTTAAACTTTGAAATGGATCAATTTGACCCACAACATAAGAGGAGGGTTAAACAGCGGTCATCACATGTCTGCATGTCACAGAAAGAACAGGTTGCAGTGGTTCAAATGTCCTTATTCAACGTAGTTTGAGTTAAAAAACCTGTAGATATTTAATTAAATATTACTCCATTACTCCAAAATAAACATAAAACAGCCAGATAACAGTTTTGTCAGACCACAGGACATGTCTCCAAAAATTAAGGTCTTTGTCCCTGTGTGCATTTGCAAACTGTAATCTGGCTTTTTTATGTTTATTTTGGAGTAATGTCTTCTTCCTGGCAGAGTGGCCTTTCAGCCCATGTCGGTACAGTACTCGTTTCACTGTGGATAATAACACACTTTTACCAGCTTCAGCCAGTATCTTCACAAGGTCTTTTGCTTTTGTTCTTGGGTTGATATGCACATTTTGGACCAAAGCACGTTCATCTCTGGGACACAGAGCCCGTCTCCTTCCTGAGCGGTATGATGGCTGGACATTCCCATGGTGTTTATACTTGGGTATAATTATGTGAACAGATGAATGTGGAACCTTCAGGCATCTGGAAATTGTACCAAAGGATGAACCAGACTTGTGCAAGTCCACAATTGTCTTCCTGGTATCTTGGTTGATTTCTTTTGTCTTTCCCATGATGTCACACAAAGAAGCAGTGTGTCTCAGGTGTGCCTTAAAATACGTCCACAGGTGTGTCTCCAATTAACTCTAATGTTGTCAATAAACCTATCAGAAGCTTCCAAAGACATGACAGCATCATCTGGGCTTTCCCAAATTGTTTCAAGGCATAATACTGTTAGTGTATGTAAACTTCTGACTTTGAAGAAAGTAATAAAAAATTGTCTTAAAAAAATCCTTCTCTCATTATTCTGGCATTAAGCAAATACAAATAATTTTGTCAATCCTAATGGCCCTAAAACAGGAAAAATGATTGTCTGATTTCATGTCAGACAGTGAGAAAAAAAGCATATGTGTCTTTTTATATAGATAGATAGATAGATAGATAGATAGATAGATGGATAGATAGATAGATAGATAGATAGATAGATAGATAGATAGATAGATAGATAGATAGATAGATAGATAGATAGATAGATAGATAGATAGATAGATAGAAAGATAGATGTGGGCACTTCCTCATTTTCTGTATTTTTAAAGAAATTATCTGTAAAATAACTTTTTTTTACAGTGTGTGATTGAGAGTCTTCTGGGAGGAAGTTAAGCAACATCCACATTTTTTGGAATAATGTTTGTAGTCCTTCAGTCTTCGTCTCCCATGTGATCTTTGTAGCCTCGTCCAGTAGTTTTTTCTAACCTTAACCACTTCATTTTGTTCAGATAGTTCAGTTTCATAACATTAACAAAGTGTTTGAAACTGCGTCCATTTGACCGCTTTACTACGTTACAAAGAACGTTAATAGTAATATAATGGGATCTTGTGTAATCAATGTTAAAATTAAAAAAGATTAAAAATCTAACTGTAAAAGTTTCCCAAACACTTATTGTGATATTAAAGTAATTATAACAATATTATTAATAATAAAAACTTTAGTTACAGATATATATTTGATACAGATATTAATCTGTAAAATCAAGTGGTAAGTAAGCGTTTCTATGTAAAAATACAAAAAAAATACACATTATGTTGCTGAATGTTAAAGTAAAAAAAAAAAACTTTAGTTATTCTACATATATGGATGGATGGATGGATGGATGGATGGATGGATGGATGGATGGATAGATGGATGGATAGATAGATAGATAGATAGATAGATAGATAGATAGATAGATAGATAGATAGATAGATAGATAGATAGATAGATAGATAGATAGATGTGGGCACTTCCTGATTTTCTGTATTTTTAAAGAAATTATCTGAAAAAATAACTTTTTTTTACGCAAAGTTAAGCAACATCCACATTTTTTTTGGAATAATGTTTGTAGTCCTTCAGTCTTCGTCTCCCATGTGATCTTTGTAGCCTCGTCCAGTAGTTTTTTCTAACCTTAACTACTTGTTCAGTTTCACAACATTAACAAAGTGTTTAAAACTGCGTCCATTTGACCGATTTACTACGTTACAAAGAATGTTAAGTTAAGCTTATTTTTAATAATAGTGTTTGAAATAACTTAATGTAATGTCACGCAAATCATCTTTACACATCTAAATGTCCAAGTACTTTGTTGTTATTGCAGCTTGTTTATGCAAACAATTAATGCAGCTTTTTATCAATTAATTTAAATTGCCTGACCTGAAAGTTTTATTGAGTTTTCTCAGCTTTTTAACATCGAGGCCCTCGTGTATTTTTCTGCAGACTCAGGTCTTTCCGTCGTCGGCTGATATTTTGAGCGGTTTTCTGTCCTGAGCTCACTCAGGAAGTTCTCCATTGTGCTGCGAGTCGCTGATGAAAAATCAACTCAACTCTGTTTGTTTCTGAGCTTTAAGTAAACTGAGCGGAGACACGGAGAGGCCGAGTCGACCCGACACACATCCTCCACCTGCTGCACTGAAACAACAGCAGCAAAGCATTCTGGGAGCTTTTAAAAAATGTATATAGAAATATCTGACTAGTTCCTGTTCAAACTTTAATTAAGGTCACAGCCAAACGTGATTCCTGAAGTCAGCTTCTCACTGTGGAAATGTTGGGAAAACAACTGAATTAAAGGTGAACTCGAGAAAAAAATCACAAGGAAAAAGTATAAATTACCAGAGAAAAAGTAAAATCTATCAAAAAAAGTCTAAATTGCCAGGAAAAGTAGAAATTATTAGAAAAAAGTAGAAATTACCCCCCAAAAAAGTCTAGATTACCAGAAAAAAGTAGAAAATTACGAAAAAAAAGTCAAAATTACCAGAAAAACGTAGAATTACTAGAAAAAAAGTCAAAATGACCAGAAAAAAAGTAGAAATTGTGCGTCAGCATATCATGTTGGGAAGTTGTTGAAATAACGCTGCAAAGTTCGGCTTTTTCTATGTTTCATTCCAAAAATCAGAGCAGTGAAGCTTGTTGTTTGTTTGATAAAATGCTGCAGTTGTTGTCGTCCATACATGTTTGATATCAGTTCAGTTCAGTTTGACTGAATAGATGAATAGACTGAGAATTTTCTCTTATTGGACAAAACAATTCTTGATTGAATTTAACTTTGTGGACACAAAATGCAGTTAAACAGTTAAATCACAATATATTATATCGCAATACTCACCATATCACAAAATGTTTAAAATCGCAATAATATCGTATCGTGACTTAAGTATAAAATTGTCTCATGGGGCTGATACGCTGATTCACATGTCTAAAATATTGAGTTACAGGTTTGTATCTGCTGATGTCTCACGTCTGTTTCCACTTTTGTCCCCTTAAAAAAAGTTAGTTTTCTCCATTTTGCAGTTTATTAAAACTTAGTTCTGGTACGTTCTACCAACTTCTGACTTCAGTTTTTTCAGACTCCTTCATTCAATAAAAAGTCAGTGGAGAGAGTTTGTTCTCCCCTGGAGGGGGCGGGGCTTAAGTGCGCTCTGTCTCTATATATGGTCAGACAACCGTTAAAAAACCTTTTTAAAAAGTGTGTGAATTATTCACTTATTTCATGTCAGTCTGTCCGGAGGGCGGGGCCTGTTTAAACTGGAACGAGCAGCTGAAACGGCCAGTGATTAAAGTTGTCCCCTTCAAGATTCAAATAAAAATACACCCAAACTTAATTCCTGTTTATCAGCGCCTGTAAATAGCATCCTGTATGAAGGTTAGTGTGTGAGCTGTGTGTGTGTGTGTGTGTGTGTGAGTGTGTGTGTGTGCTGACTGTTAATGTTTACTGCAGGGACAGCGGTGCGTGATGATAAAAGGCGGACCACACCTTCTCTAATTACTCTCAATCTCTCAGTCATGAAGCTGCTGACTCAGAGTCTGATGAGATCTGCTGCTGATGAGAAACACAAACAGGCTGCAGGAACTCTGAGATAAAAGTTAAGTATTTGTCCTGGTTTTGAGTTTTAAAGTGTGAAATTAATAACTGAGTTCAGTATTTGTGGGTCAGTTTGCAGCAGCAGGTGTTGATCCGACACGCACGTCATCCTGCTGACAAACAACATTCCTGCAGAAAAAAAACACAATCAGCTCTCCGTCTGGGAAGATCATTATATCACAAGCGTGCACACACACACACACATACACACACACATGCCTGTGCATGTGTGCAGGAAAATAAAGTCATGATGTCAGAGCGCTGTAGGTGAGTGGGTCATAAAAACACCACCAACACGTCCTCTTAATCCCAGTCAGAGCTGGAGCCGCTGCAGGCACAGCCACTCAAATAGTGTGTGTGTGTTTGTGCATGATGTGTGTGTGTGTGTGTGTGTGTGTGCGTGCATGCTGTGTGAGTGCTTGGCTCCTTGTGCGTCCTCACAGATGCTTCCTCCCTCCTGAGTGTTTACAGTTTCACAGAAAATACTTTCAGCAGCTCCTGCTGACTCTGTTGAGATACCCCAGACAATAAACTCACATTTTTTGAAGATTAGTTCAACATAATAAATCACATTTTGACCCACTATGGGATTTGTCGATTGTATGTTGAGCACTTGTGTTGTGTTGCTGGTGAGAAAGCCCCTTATTGTTAATCCAGTGTGTCAGCCATTCATCCTCTGAATGCTCTAGGTCTCTAGTTTGTAGTTATAAAGTTTCATGAGGCTGTGATTATCGAAGAGGTCACAGCAGCTC
This sequence comes from Centropristis striata, assembly GCF_030273125.1. NCBI lineage: Eukaryota > Metazoa > Chordata > Actinopteri > Perciformes > Serranidae > Centropristis > Centropristis striata. Next base: position 30,025,541 of record NC_081535.1, read on the forward strand.
ATTTTATACACTGAGCTCAAGTTTCACTCATTAACATCATCACACATGAAGAACATTGGGCTTATTGAATCCACAAGAGTCTCAGCATTCCAGTCAGACCCGGTTTATGCAGCTCACAGACTGTTTACGGACCCCAGTGTGCAGGAATACTCACATCAACTATTTGTAGAAGAGGCAAAAATAACAAATTTTTATGCATGTTATTAGCATAAAGTGGGCATGTCTGCAAAGAGGGGACGCATGGGTACAAAAAGAATTCATTTTCATTTAGATATCTTGATGTCAGAGGTCAAGAGACCCTTTTGAAAATGAATCCACAAGAGTCTTAGGTTTACAGTCAACCCGATTTATGCAGCTCACAATTTAGGGACCCCAGGATGCAGAAATACTCAGCTGCACCATTTTAGAATTGGCGAAAAATAATATGCAAGAGATAAACTGCAGGTTTCTGTCCAAAACTGCATGTTATCATCATAAAGAGAGCATGTCTGTAAAGATGAGACTTGTGGGTACCCATAGAACCATTTTCATTCAGATAACTTGAGATCAGAGGTCTAGGGGCTCCTTTGAAAATGGACATTTGGCCTGTTTAGCCGGGGATATTCTCCTCCTCCTTTTCCACATCAACTACTTTTATTATCCACAATGAAACATCACCTGCCGTGGCTGCTGGCAACGAAGACGTGCGAGGCCTTGGCATTCTGTGACTGTGCGTCAGTCCGGTGACAATATTTGGCACGTGGACCGGAGGCAGAAATGTCTTTAATGTTGGTTTTAAGAGTTGGTAATCCATCTGTGATTGTGTGTGTGTGTGTCTGTCTGTGTGTGTCTGTGTGTGTGTGTGTGTGTGT